>NW_004444633.1:0-1054 GCF_000243295.1 Trichechus manatus latirostris | reverse complement strand
CTAGAACTACCTGATAGGGAATTCAAATCTCTAATATTCAGAGCTATCCAAGAGTTGAAGCAAAAGCAGACACAAATGAGGAAAAAATAGACAAATTCATGGAAAAGGCTGACAAATTCATGGAAAATACAGACAAAATAATGGAAGAATTCAGGAAAATAATACAGGAACAAAATGCTAAAGTACATTCACAACTAGAAATCATACAAAAACAACAATTATAAATCCAAAAGACAAACAATAAGATTTCAGAAATGGACAGTGTCATAGAAAGACTCAGGAGGTTTGAAACAGTGGAAGACAGGATCAGAGAAATTGAAGACAAACACTTGGATACAATTCTGTTTGAGGAAAAATCAGATAAAAGAATGAAGAAAAATGAAGAGACCCTGAGAATTATGTAGGATACAATCAAAAGCAAAAATCTGTGAATGATCAGAGTTCCAGAGTAGAGGCAGAAAACAGAAAACACAGAGAGGATCATTGAAGAACTGCTGACAGAAAACTTCCTCAATACCATGAAAGATGAAAAGCTGGACATCCAAGAAGATCAACGAACTCCACATAGGATAGACTCCAAAAGAAAATCACCAAGGCATATCGTAATCACACTCGCCAAAACCAAAGACAAACAAAGAATCCTGAGAGCAGCTCGAATAAAACAAAAAGTCATATACAAAGGAGAAACAATAAGACTAAGCTCAGATTATTCGGCAGAAACCATGCAGGCAAGAAGGCAATGGGATGAGATATATAAAACCTTAAAAGAAAAAAATTGCCAGCCAAGAATAATATGTCCTGCAAAACTCTCATTCAAATATGATGGTGAAATTAGGACATTTCCAGATAAACAGAAATGAAGGGAATATGTAAAAACCAAACCAAACTTACAAGGCTTATTAAAGGGAGTCCTTCAATCTGACTACAAAAACATCAGCTCACAGGCTGAATCTAAGATGCAGGATTGTACCAGCCAGATACCAATCTAGGAAATGAACCTTCAAGGACTATCCAAAGCCAAAAGAAATACAACAGGGAATCAGAGAAGTTAATC
>NW_004444632.1:12251-19718 GCF_000243295.1 Trichechus manatus latirostris | reverse complement strand
TGATCAAGGTCTGATTTCTCTTCATCTTTTTCTTGACCTTGCTTCCTCAATGTACATTCCCTTCTAAACAGGATTTTCTCTTACAAGATGGTCACTAACAGATCTAAAGACTGCCAACTTCTGTCAACAAGTATGAACAATTGTAAAGTATCATCCACAAATGCCTCAGATTCGGTGGGCCTGATTACCAAGGTCAGAAATGGCTACCTTACTCACTAAGACTCAAGAAAAACCAGTTCAACTGTCCTTCAAATCAGTCGTTAACTAGAGGATTGCATCAGTCAGAACATTGGAAATGAGAAATCCGTGGGTGAGGACAATTTAAAAAGAGGAGCACTTTAGTTTAGAAGAGAGGGATAATTAGACAAGCTGAGATAACCAATGGGTTTATTCAAGGCAAATAAAATGGAGCCAAACTTGTGCGCTGAGAAACAGAGAAAATAGGGCACCTAAAGAGAATCTGGGAGGAAAAGAATCCAAGTGCTTGTGTCTGTGAGCCGATCAGAGGCTGGAGAAACCCTTCAATTCTGGAAATTTGATTATTTTAAGAAAAGAATCCAAGTGCTTGTAAGTGTCTGTGAGCCCATCAGAGGCTGGAGAAAACCCTCAATTCTGGAAATTTGATTATTCTATGTTGTGTATATTTTTAATTCTTCATAAGTTTCCTTCTGAAAAGTCCAGCATGAAAAAGCGGTTGTACAGTGAGAGAATAATAATTTTGTCCTGTTTAGTCAAAAAAGATTAACAGTATATTCTGAATGACCAAGTATAATGATTCATGTAGAGGAATCAAAGGGAGAAAAACACAACGGACATAAGGAAATTCAGAGAGGAAGAATTAATGAATAACTATACAACTAATCTCATCTAAGTACTTTCTCCCCAAAATATTTCATGTACATTATTTAAATGATTCTGTGTAAGTTGAAGTAAATCTACTAAATATCTAATGGAAGGAAACTTAAAAGAACTTACAAAACTATAATATACAACAGCTCACTTTTTTAACACCAAACAAGTCTGTTTATACAAATATTTCTCCAACTATGAAAACATTCCCCAAAATTTGAGCTCCGTAGTGAGCGCTCGTAGCCCATTTACTGGAGCAAATTTGACTATATAAGCTATTTAAGAACTTACTTATCTGGTATTATAGGGTGATTTTTTTTAACCTAGAAGCCTAGAAAAAAGTAAAAAATAATGAATAAAATATTCTCGCAACATTATATCTCATGACCTGGATGAAAATTACACTGGTTTTCGCATTATTCGTTAAACTGTACATGTTTGTTTTGTGAATTTTTCAATATGTATGCATGTTTGATGGTAAAATAAGAAAAGACTAGTTTTTTTTTTACTATACATCATTGTCATGGATTGAATTATGTCCCCCAAAAAATGTTTGTATCTATTTGGCTGGGTCATGACTCCCGGTATTGTGTGATTTTCCTATATGTTGTAAATCCTGCCTCTATGATGTTAATGAGGGATGATGGGAGGCAGTTGTGTGTTAGTGAGGAAGGACTCAGTCTACAAGATTGGATCATGTCTTGAGGCAATCTCTTGAGTTATAAAAGACAGAAGCTAGCAGAGAGACAGTGAGACCTCATACCACCAAGAAAGCAGCGCTGGGAGCAGAGCGTGTCCTTTGGACCTGAGGTTCCTGCACAGAGAAGCTCCTAGTCTGGGGCAGATTGATGATGATGAGAACCTTCTCCAGAGCCAACAGACAGAGAAAGCCTTCTTCAGGAGCTGACACCCTGAATTTGGATTTCTAGCCTAGACTGTGAGAAAATAAATTTCTCTTTGTTAAAGCCATCCACTGGTGATATTTCGTTAAAGCAGTAATAAATGACTAAAACAGAATTTAGTACTGAGAGTGGTTCTAGAGAAACAAAATTGTAAAGATGAGTTTTCTAAACTGGTTCTCAGGTCTGGTTAGTCTTAAAGATGTCGATGACTCTGCTTCCAGCAGTAAAGAGGGCACTACTAATCCATGGTGTGAGGTGGCGATACAAATATGTAAACTATCACCACCAGTAGATCAGGTATTGGCGAAAGGCGAGGCTCTGGGTGAACACATGTGTGATATCTTTCTACCGTTTTCTAGGCTAGCCCACCCTCTTAGCAAGAGAGCTGAGGGCCTGTGCACAGGAGATTTCGTGGCAGCGTGGGGGCCTCCGGGCACTTATCAGTGGAGCTACCAAGCTTTGGAATACTTGCCAGATTTGGAAAAGCATGGCAGAGGAGGGCGTGAGGCCCAAGGGCTAAGAGCCCACAGGAAGCAGAAGCTGAAAAGACAAGGAACACAAGAAGCTGGGCTTTCTCAGTCTCAAAAGGTATGGCCGTAACCTCTGGGGTTTCAAAGGGTTAAGCCATGGCCTCTGGTGTTTCCAAGGGTGGAGTCACCATTCAGATGGACTAGGAGAATGGTGCGCCTAAAGCTGAGGGAGCAGAGTTGCTGTCCCAGTGGGCCTAGAAGGTGGAGCTGAAGCCTGGGCTGAGGGGCCTCTACACAGAAGCTGGAGAGTGTGGTCAGTACCTAGAGTGTGGGGAGGGCAGGGCCATTATGTGAATTGTCTCAGAGAACAGAAGATTATTTTCAGACCCTTGAGGGCTAATGTAATGTGTTCTGCTGACTTGCTTGGTGCCTGTTATCACTTCTTTTCCTCTAGTTTCTCCCATTTGTAATGGAAATGTCTAGTTTGTGCCTGTTCTGCCATTGTACCTTTGGAAGCAGATAACTTGTATTCTAAATTTCACAGATAAAGAGGAATTTTTGGTTTTAGACTTGGAGTTAAGACTTTTGCTATGATATGATGGAATGAATACGTTTTGCATGTTGCAAGTTTGTGATTTTTGGGGGGCCAACGGGTGGAATGTCATGGATTGAATTATGTCCCCCCAGAAATGTGAGGATTAATTTGGCTGGGCCGTGATTCCTAGTATTGTGTGGTTCTCCTCCATTTTGTGACTATAATTTTATGTTAAAGAGGATTAGCATGAGATTATATAACACCCTTACTAAGGTCACATCCCTTATCCAATGTAAAGGGAGTTTCCCTAGATTGCGGACTGCATCACCTTTTATCTTCCAAGAGATGAAAGGGAAGCAAGCAGAGAATTGGGGACCTCATAGCACCAAGAAAGCAGCGCTGAGAGCAGAGCGTGGCCTTTGGACCCAGGGTCCCTGCATGGAGAAGCTCCTAGTCTGGGGGAATATGGATGAGAAGGCCAACAGAGAGAGAAAGGCTTCTTTTGGAGGTGACGCCCTGAATTTGGACTTTTAGCCTACTTTACTGTGAGGAAATAAACTTCTCTTTGTTAAAGCCATCCGCTTGTTTTATTTCTATTACAGCAGCACTGGATAACTAAGACAACCACATTAACATAAATTATTTGAAACTCATGTTTTATATTAAAACAGAATTTCAATTATTTATATTTACTAGATAATATTCTAAATAAAATATTTTCATGTTTATTAATGAAAATTTGTGTCTGCTTCTGGAACATTATTTTTTATATCAGGTATTGTGAATTAAACAGCTACATGTAACCTTTTATGAAGAATTCTTAATCATTATAACCAGCACATTTTTATAGTTACCAACAGCAAGAAATATTAAAGGCAAAAATAATACAGTTTAAAATTATTTTAAATTATCCAGAAATCTACAAATGAAAACAAAAATTTAAGATGTGAAAGCATTTTCCATTCATTGAAAAATTAAACGTTGAACCCATTTGAAGAGAATTTTACTTTTGAATTTCAAATATTTCAAAATTATAAAGAAGTTCTAATTTGCAAAAGGTTTCTACATTGTTAGAGCAATCACGCTGCAAACAGCTTTGATGCCACTAAAATGAACAGAACTATGTGATGTGGGGGACGGGGGCAGGGGTGGTTAGTGGCAGAATTCTCACCTTCCATGCAGGATACGCAGCCTCGGCTCTGGCCAATGAGCCTCAAGGGCAGCCACCACTCGTCTGTTGGTGGAGGCTTGCATATTAAGCCATGCATGTTGTCGTGAAGCTGAACAGGTTTCAGCAGAGCTCCAGACTAAGACAGACTAGGAAGGAAGGCTGGCAATCTACTTCTGAAAATCAACCAATGAAAATTCGATGGATCCAAAAGGTCCAATCCCACTGTGCACATAGTCCGCATGAGTTGAGGGCGGATTCCTAAACAGCTAGCAACAACAACAAGTGATATGGGGAGACAGAGACTGAGACTTCGGCTTGAGGTGCTGACCATCAGGGTTCCCTGCCTGGCCTCCCTCCACCACAGACTGCAGCACCTAAGACTACACTGTTCTCCTCGGGCACCTAAAACACAAATTTCTCCACAGCTCCATGGAGCCCCTGTCCACAGTGGGCACCGTTCCCTTCTGCCTTTGGCTGCTGGAGCTGGCATCCAGGTGGGGGAGCACCTATTTGGTTTGGTAGAAGGAACAGAGCACTTAGAGCCATATTATCTCATTGTTTCTGCTGCCTACCAAACCCATGGATGTGCTTTCACAACCAAAAACAAAAACAAAAACAAACAAAAAAAGAAAACAGTTGCCATCCAGTGGATTCTGACTCATGGAAGCCCCCTTGTGTTGCAAAGCAGTACTGTGTTTCATTAGGTCTTGACCGTGACGGTTAGGAAGCAGGTCACCAGTTCTTTATTCTGAGGCACCTCTGGGTGTGTACTAACCACAGCCTTTCAGTTAGTACTGCAACACTTCCTCATGTGCTCCACCCAGGGACTCCTGCTGGCACAACAGAACCCCTTTATTCTTGACCTGCCAACAGACCCTTTCTACGCCACAACCTGTCAGACAATCACAGGGAAACTACAGCTGTCCCAGTCCAAACCTGATTGTCCCACGGTCAGTACTTCCATCTGGAACCCACTTGCCATACTGGCTGCTACGCAGTGGTTGGAAAATTCTGTCCCAATCTTTATTCATAAACGAGGAAGAACGAGAAGTTTGGATGGAAGTGCCTGAAACCTTTTCCATTAATAAGTCAGCCTTGGTGCCATGTCAAATCATGGACCTGATACCATTTCAGTTCCTTTAGACAGATGATGGAATGACAGACTCCATTCCACAAGCACCAGAATAATAGCTTTCTGCAGTGTCTAACTTCACATTTCCCCTGAAAAGTTAAACCTTGGGCTATTGCTTGTTTAAGTTAATGTTACTGAGTCTACTTAAAACAAATGCATGTATATAAATAATTAAACTTTTATATAAATGCATTTTATATGCCCTTAACATGTTAATATGGCATTGAATGTAATTAAAACTTAAGTTTTCCAGTTTAAACTGTGATTATGAAACAGCTATGACATAACAAAAGGATAAGAAAGATGTATATGACAATAACTTTGTCTTTAAGAAATTCTCCAATTTACAGATACAAAATTTCCAAACATTCAATAGTTGTAAAATAAGTTTATTGGTTCTAAAATTATTTTACATATAATTTTCTAATAATGTCAATTTAAAAACACTAGGTTTCAATTTAAATCATTTAATTATAAATATTATAAAATGCAGTTTTAATTAAAAAATTAGATTTGTGAGATGTGACAAGAACATAGATTCAACCAGTAAAAAAGCTCGTTCACTTCACAGAACTGAGCCAGGCTGTTTGGTGACTCACACTCTATCAGGCAGGAAGTGGTGGTGACTACAGTCTAGTGCTCAGGCCACAAGTCCTGCGCTTGGGTCTGCAATTCACTTTTTTTGTCACATTTTAGTTTTTTTGTTAAGTACCAAAGATTAAGATATGGACTTATAGTCCTTATTTTACATCTATCTTCATTAGAACATGTGAACTTTCAAAAACGTGTAATTTAGAGAAAATATCAAACCAAAAAATCTTAAGCTTTCCTTGTAGCCAGGCACTTTAACGAATATAGACAAAAGAAGAATAGAAACAGATAGGAGGCATTCAGGTTTGGCTTGGGAGATAAACTTTTACACAAAATTATGACCGTTAGATAAGTATTAAATACATATAAATACCTGATGTTTTGCTCTCAGAGTATTAATTTTAATCAGATTTAAGGAAAGTTCTTAACTGGCATAGTTATATTCTAAAGCTATTCTTATAAAACAAAGTTTTCAACCCTTTCAAAACTCATATACCTCTTGATGAATAGCAGAAAACCAGAGATACTGAATTATATCCCCTGACACAGATGTGTCCTCTGGGCCCCATGACCTTATGGGAAATAGTCATGGACAGCAGACAGTTTATCTTCTGTGTAACACACGAAACAAGATTTCGTAGGGCTCTATTTTCTATTATTTTCATTACAATTTTCTTTTCTGTTTCCAAATTTAAAGTGATAATAGCTAATAGGGTTTTTAAAGTAGATATACTATATGGAAATTATGACATGCCTTTCAGGGAGTCCTCTCCCCATATCCTCGGTCTCACCATCACAGGAAATGATTGTTATTATTAAAATATATATATACATATAGTGATGAAATATTTATTCAAATCTTTAAAATCAAACTTCTCTAGGGCCACGTGCATTTCTCTAGTTTGACATCAAAGCTGATCTCTCTGTTAAAGGCATCTTGGCTAAGATAATCATTTCCTACACTTTCTTTTCTTCTAATATTTATTGCGAGAGTTTACCCAGGAAATTAGGTTGTTATTTAACAATTTGTATATATATTGTTCAGTGACATTGGTTACATTTTTCACAATATATCAGCATTCTTGTTATATTCATTTTGGTTGTTCTCTTTCCATTAATCTAGTTTCCCTGTTACTCCATGCTTTCTCATCTTTGGTCTAGGGTGACTGTTAACCATTTGGTTTCATCTAGAAGATTATTTTGAGCAGTAAGTACTTAATCTGTCATTTGGCTGAAAAGTGATCTCTGGGAGTGGTTTGAGTTCCAAGTTTAAAGAGTATCTCAGAGTGATAGTCCCTGGGGTTCATCTAGTCTTTTCCCATCCAGTAAGTCTAGACTTTTTTAGGAATTTCAATTTTGTTCGACAATTTTGTCCCATTCTATCTGGGAGCATCTGTTGAGTTCCTGGTCCAAATGGTTGGTAGTAGTAGCCAGGCACCATCTAGTTCTTCTGGTCTCAAGGTAAGTGATGTCATTGTTCTTGTAGGCTATTGGTTCTGTAGGCTAGTTTCTTTTTCGAGTCTTTGGTTTCCTTCTATCTCTTTAGCTCACGAGTAGAAACCAATAGTTGAATCTTAGATGGCTGCTCATAAGCTTTTAAGACCCCAGACACTACTCACCAAACTAGGATGTAGAACGTTGTCTTTAGGGACTATATTATGCAAATTGACTGGGCTTCCCCACAAGACTATGGCCCTAAGCCCTCAAACCCAGTAGACCAATCTCATGAGGTGTTTGGTTGTGTCTAGGAAGTATCTGTGCCTGCATGTGCTTTATTTCATACTTGAAAATATATGCAGCACAAATGAACATGTATA
>NW_004444632.1:9327-12049 GCF_000243295.1 Trichechus manatus latirostris | reverse complement strand
ATGAGCATTCAAAAGCGGCTGCAGCAGTATATTGATAGAGAACTGCAGGAAATTCTGGCCAGATTCAGAAGAGCATGTGGAACTAGGGATATCATTGTTGATGTCAGATGGGTCTTGGTTGAAAGTGAAGAATACCAGAAAGATGTTTACCTGTGTTATATTGACTATGCAAAGGTATTTGACTGGGTGGACCCTAACAAATTATGGATAACATTGAGAAGAATGGGAATTCCAGAACACTTAAGTGTGCTCGTGAGGAACCCCTACGTAGATCAAGAGGTAGTTGTTTGACTAGAACAGGGGGATACTGTGAGGTTTAAAATCAGGAAAAGTCTATGTCAGGGTTACATTGTTTCACCATACCTAGTCAATCTGTATGCTGAGCAAATAATCTGAGAAGCTGGACTCTATGAAAAAGAACAGGGTATCAAGATTGGAGGAAGATACATTAACAACCTGCAATATGCAGATGACACAACCTTGCTTGCTGAAAGTGAAGACAACTTGAAGCGCTTACTGATGAAGAAAAAAGACCACAGCTTTCAGTATGGATTACACCTCAACATAAAGAAAACAAAAACCCTCACAACTGGACCAAGAAGCAGCATCATGATAAACGGAGAAAAGATTGAAGTTGTCAAGTATTTAGTTTTACTTGGATCTGCAATCAACACCCATGGAAGCAGCGGTGGAGAAATGAAAAGACATATTGCATTGAGCAAATCTGCTGCAAAAGACCTCTTTAAAGGGTTGAAAAGCAAAGATGTCACCTTGAAGGCTAAAGTGCGCCTGACCCAAGCCATGGTGTTTTAAATCACCTCATATGCACGTGAAAGCTGGACAATGAATAAGGAAGACTGAAGAAGAGTTGACATCTTGGAATTGTGGTGTTGGTGAAGAATACTGAATATGCCAATGACTGAGAAAAGAAGGAACAAATCTGTCTTGGAAGAAGGACAACCAGAATGCTCCTTAGAAGCAAGAATGGTGACACTATGTCTCATATACTTTGTACATGTTGTCAGGAGGGACCAGCTCCTGGAGAAGGACATCATGTTGGTAGAGTAGAGGGTCAGTTAAAAGAGGAAATCCTCAATGAGATGGATTGACACAGTGGCTGCAATGATGGAATCAAGCATAACAACGATTGTGAGGATGGCGCGGGACTGGGCAATGTTTCGCTCTGTTTTACATAGTGTCCCTATGAGTAGGAACAGAATCCGCGGCACCTAACAACAACAACAGTTACTCATGTATTCTCTCCTATATGTATTTAGAAGTCCTGGTGACACAGTGCTTAAGAGCTCAGCTGCTAACAGAAAGGTGGGCAGTTCCAATTCACTGGCCGCATCTCGGAAATCCTATGCTATGGGGCTGTTCTATAGGGTCGCTATGAGTCCGAACCGACTCGACACCTAATAACAAGAACATACATATTTATGCATACTTATATGTACATGTAACCAAATACACATCTTCAGTTGTTATTATTGTTGTTGCAAAATTGTGTATCCTACAATGAATTTTTTTTACAAATTTGCATATCAATTGTTCATTGACGTTAGTGACATTGATTACAATTTGCTGTTGTTCTCTTTCATTTGTACTCAGACACTCATCTTTACTACGGTTGTGCTGTTCCCGCTACTTCCACACTCGGAGCCACGTTTCCCGTCACCAAAAGTAGTAGGTCTCTTAGTTCTAAAGCGTAATTACCCCTTCCCCACTATTCTCCCTGGTAACCACCAGTGAACATTGGTTTCTCTATATTTATCTGCTCTTGTCTTCTTATACAAGAGGGATTATACAATATTTGTCCTTTTATGCTTGACTCATTTCACTTAGCATTATGCCCTCCAGTGACCTTCATTTTCAAGCCCATTCTTTCACAATTCTCTTTTTCTTTCATGCTATTCCTTCCTGGGATAAACAATGGGCTCAAACACTTGGATTTGAACATCAGTTGTGCGACTTTTAACCAGTCACATAACCATTTTCTCATCTGAAGACCAGGACAAGGAGATGTGTATTTCAAAAGAATTGGTAAAGAATGTGACACATAAATAGACTACGGATCTAATTTTTTTCTAAGAGAAAAGGGAGAGGACAAATTCACATACTGAAAGAATAAATCCCAATATGACAAGGTTTTCACCATTATATATATGGCAAACAGGCCTTGTTTTGTAAAGGGGAACCCTTGTTACACTGTTGAACAAGTGAAGAATCTTGACATTACACTGGGCAATCCATTCCATTGCCGAGAATATTGCTGTGTAATTTTAATTACATTGCATAGGAATCCCAGAATATTTGTGGAGAAGAAGAAAATATGTAATGTGGAAAACAACATTCATTTCACTGATAGAAGTATACGTTAATGACAATTTTAATTCTATTTACGCTAAAACATCACTTGACCAATGCAATAAAATAGAGGCATTCAAGAGAACTTCCTATGATTTTCAGCATAAGTGTGGTTTGTGAAAGGTGAGTAGAAGTGGTGACCCTCAGCTATCCTCACACATCCTCAGGGATAATAGAACCATGATTTAACAAGTTATTTAGTAACATTGCAGATATGTGGCTGAAAATCCAGAACAAAAACTATTACTAAAAGAACCCTGAAAAATTCTGGAAATTTTTCCAGTTGCACCATGTCTACCATTTTTGTCACTTCCTTCTCTTCTTAATGCAATCTTAAGTAATAAAGCCTTGAAAC
>NW_004444632.1:6729-8503 GCF_000243295.1 Trichechus manatus latirostris | reverse complement strand
CTGTGAGCACCATGGCACCAGCAAACCCCATCATATATGAACCAGACATCAACAGGGAACAGACCCTACGGGACATGGTGACAGTGTACAGCAGGGGCTTGCAGATGGCCACATAGCGATCATAGGCCATGGCTGTCAACACATAGCACTCAGAGTTGACAAAGAAGCAGAAGAAAAATAGCTGAGTCATGCATCCTGCAAAGGAGATAATGTTTCTCTCTGAAATAAAGCTCATCAGCATTTTAGGAGTAAAGATAAATGAATAGCAGAGATCAATGAAGGACAGATTGAAGAGGAAAATGTACATGGGAGTGTGAAGGTGAGAATTCAGACAAATCAGATTAATTAAGCTTAAATTCCCCATCACAGTGACTACATAGTTCACCAACAACAGAAAAAACAGGGGTGGCTGGAGCTCAGCTTTCTCTGTTAATCCCATAAGGATAAACTCAATCACTGAAGAGTCATTTTTCATAGCCATTCACTTCAGCAGTGTGATCTGTGGGAACAGAGGTACAAGGTGACATTAGCAATGAACTCTCGTTCTCTGTCTCCAGAGGGAGTGTTGGAGCTGCTGGTTTACAAGCTCAGAATTGTCCCAAGACACATAGCAAAGCATCTAAGGAGCCTGATTCCTATGGTAACAGAGATCACTGAAGGATAGATTGAAGACGAAATAGCACATGGGGGTGTGAAGGTGAAAATTTATCCCAATAAAAAAGATCAAGCCAAGAATGCCCACCATAATGACCAAGTAGATCATTCGAGACAAACAAAAGAGAGGTTGCTGGAGCTCTGGATGATCTCTTCATCTAGCAAGAATAAATTCAGTCACTAAGGAGTCATTTCTAGCCAGCATTCTCATTTTTGGAAATCTATGAGGAAATAAGAAAATTCCGGTAGTAGACAATCCAGCTCTCTCCTTACACGTACTCACTCATTAAAAGGGGCACTGATTGGCAGAATTCAAGTAAGTCTTCCTTTTTTTCGTGGAGTCTGAATGTACTGGCACACACATCCCTCAACAATTCAATCACCCTATCTTTTCTGTATGAGCTAACTCATGATGAACAATTCCTCCTGTCTTTACCAGAAGATAGAAGGATGGAGTAGCCGAGGTGCAAGTCTACCCACTTATGAGCATGGAGAATGGGAAAGCCTCTCCCACCTGTCCCTCTCATTCATCTGGCCCTTTACTTCTACTCCTACTAATGTTTCCATTACTATATTCAACGCCTCAATTCCCCTGTGATGACCAGCAATGAAGAGAGAACTTCACTAGAGAAGAGATCGTATTGACGTTCTCCTTCCTGGAAAGGAGTCCCCTCACTGTCTGTAGGGTATTCAGATGTCTTTCTAAAACAATCCTTGAAGTCAACCAAGGGTGCTACATATTGAGGAGACCCTTAGTAGCCTAATATTTATAATCAAACTTACACCTCGGTGCTTCTACACATTCTCCCCTTTGTTCCATCCCAGCTGGACAGACTATGAAGAAAGGAAGGTGGATGTGCTTTCTTAGCTTCTCTAGGAGAGCATGAAAGACAAACACAATTAATCTGGGTGTTGGTTACATAAGTAGTCAAGTTTGTTAAAATTCATCAAGCCATACACTTATTATATGTAAAGACTTCTGTATGAATATTATACTTCAATAAATAAATTTAGGAAAGAGACACAGCTCTTCTTCCTCCGATGTTGCTTTCTACGGGATGTGCCACTTCGAGCTGCTATTGTTGTCTTACTAAGAGAGTGAGGATGAAGCCAACACAGA
>NW_004444632.1:0-6387 GCF_000243295.1 Trichechus manatus latirostris | reverse complement strand
TATATATGAAAGTTGTAGTTGTGAATTTGGCAAGAGTGTATGTGCAGGGAAACCACACACTTGACACCAGAGCCACCATGCCACAGAGCACATGGCATTCACCTAGAGTTTATAATTCTTTTTACCTGGTTAGAAATCCAGACATAGCTCTCTCTCAGGACCTCTACCGCATGATAAGTTCTGCAGGGAAGAAATTATGGTGTTTGTGTGTGCACCCTAAATTGTGATAGTCAATGTTAACTTCCCTCAAGGGATTATATAATCCTCAGGGCATAGGAGAAAGAAGCCCTGCTGTCCTAGATAAGGATGTAAATAGAATTAATGTTATTGAAAATTTCACCAAGGTAGCATAGGTAGTTTTAGAAAGGATTGATGTATATTTTTATAAAGTTTATTTATAATGTTCTTTTTTTAATATTTTGAAGCCCTTTAAAGAATCTGTGTTTAGTTATGCATATTTATAGACATAAAGCAAAAGGATGCTTTTTAATTGATTACAGAATTTATCATTCTTTTAAAAATTGTTTAGTAGAATAGTGTTCCTTTATTTTATGAAAATTTAATTTTGGGGGGTTGTTCTGACTTAATAGGTCTTTGTTTTTAACAGGTTAAAATCAAATGTATAAGAAAAATCACTGTTAATGGCCTCCATTTCAAGAAAATACGATTTTAGAAATCCCAGGTATGTATTAACTTGTGTTTGTGAAAAGGCATCATTTTTTTTATTGTTGTGAATATATATACAACACAACGTTTACCAATTCAACATTTTTTCAGGTGTACAATATGGTGGTATCAATTACATCAATCATAGTGTGCAACTATCAACATAATTGTTGCCAAATTTCCCATCGCCATAAACAAACATTCACTGTTTTCCAAACACTGGTTCTCCACTTCCTCCTCTCTCCCACCCCTTATAGGAACTTATATTAACCACTATAAACTTTAGTCTCTATACACTTGCCTATTTTGATTATTTCATATAAGTGAGATCTTACAATAGTTGTCCTTTTGTGGTTTACGTATTTCACTGAGCATGCGTAAGATTTTCGAGTTTTTTCCATGCTGTAGCATGAATCAGGGCTTCATTTCTCTTTATGACTGATTGGTATTCCATTGTATGTTTGTACCACATTTTGTTTATCCGTTTATCCGTTGATGGACACTTAGGTTGTTTTCACCTTTTGGCACCTGTTTTTCTTAACATTTAAATTTTGAAATGATGATAAACTCACAGGAAGCTGCATAAACATAAAGTGCCTTGCACTCTTCAGCTAGCTTCCTGCAGTGGTAGCACCTTATATAACTGCGGGACAATAGCAATGCCAGGAATTGGCATTGGTATAATAATGACAACCAGACTACAGGGTGTATTTAGCTTTTAGAAGTTTTACAGGCCCTTATTTGTGCGTGTGTGTGTGTGTGTGTGTGTACATAGTTTTATATAATTTGATCCCAAGTATAGATTTTTTGTAACAGCCACCATAATCAGATGCAAATCTGTTTCAAACCACAAAAAACTCCTTCATAATGTCTTTTTATGGGGTCACCATGAAAATGGAATCTACTCGACACCAACTATCAGCAACAATAGTCTACCTACCCCCTTCCACCTCCATCTCCATCCCTGGGTAGTCACTAATCTGTGTTCCATCTCTATAATTCAGTCATTTCCAGGATATAATTAAATGGAATTATACGATATGTAAAAATGGAGTCTGGCTCTTCTCACTCAGTGTAATACCTTTAAGTTCTATCAAATTTGTTGTATGTATGCATAGTTCATTTCTTTTTATTACTGAGTAAAATTCTTTTTTTACATCCCAAGTTCTGTCAATATTCTGTGATAGTTTAAACGTTAATAGGTCCTTGTTTTGGCACAAAACTGACTTACTTAATTTTGAGAAATGTTTCATGGGTTAGATGATTATAGTTAAGACTTGTTCTTTTTTTCTGACACATTTAAAGAGGTTTTTGCAACAGATTTGTCCAATGCAAAGCATTTGATTTCTTGACTGCTACTTTCATGGGGGTTAATTGTGAATCTAAGAAAAATGGAATCCGTGACAACTTCAGTCCTTTCTGCATTTATCATGATGTTGCTTTTTGGACCAGTTGTGAGGATTTTTGTTTTCTTTATGTTGATGTATAATCCCTACTGAAGCCTGTAGACCTTGATCTTCATCAGAAAGTGCTTCAAGTCCTCTTCACTTTCTGCAAGCAAGGCTGTGTTATCTGCATATCGCATGATGTTAATGAGTCTTCCTCCAATCCTGAGGCCCCTTTCTTCTTCATATACTCCAGCTTCTGGGATTATTTGCTCAACATACAGATTGAATAAGTGTGGTTAAAGGATAAAACCCTGATGAACAACTTTCCAGCCTTTAAACCATGCAGTATCCCCTTGTTCTGTTTCAATGATTGCCTCTTGCTCTACGTACAGGTTCCTCATGAGCACAATTAAGTGCTCTGGAATTCAAATCCTTCGAAATGCTATCCATAATTTGTTATGATCCACACAGTCAAATGCCTTTGCATAGTCAATAACACACAGGTAAACATCTTTCTGGTAGTCTCTACTTTCAGTCAAGATCCATCTGACATCAGCAATGGGTATCCCTCCTTCTATGTCCTCTTCTGAATCTAGCTTGAATTTCAGGCATTTCCCTGTCCATGTCCTTTAATATTTTCCCTGTAAAATCCTTCAATATTGCATCTTGAGGCTTGAATTTTTTATTCACTTCTTTCAGCTTGTGAAATGTTGAGCAAGTTCTTCCTTTTTGGTTTTCTAACACCAGGTTTTTGCATATTTCATCATAATACTTTACTTAGTTTTCTCATGCCACCCTTTGTAATCTTCCATTCAACTCTTTTACTTTATCATTTCTTTTCATTTTACCTACTATGCTTTCAAGAGCAAGTTTCAGAGTCTCTTTTGACACATATTTTGGTCTTTTCTTTCTTTTCTGTCTTTTTAATGACTTCTTGCTTTCTTCATTTATGATGTCCTTGATGTCATTCGGCAACTCATCTGGTCTTCCATAATTAGTGTTCGTTGCAAATCTATTCTTGAGATGGTCTCTATATTCAGGTGAGATATACTCAAGGTCATACTTTGGCTCTTGTGGACTTGTTCTAAGTTTCTTCAACTGCAACTTGCATATGAGCAATTGATGATCTGTTCCACAATAGGTCCTTGGCCTTGTTCTAACTGATGATATTGAGCTTTACCATCATCTCTTTATGTAGACGATGTTGATTTGATTCCTGTGTATTTCATCTGGCCTGGTCCACATGTATAGGTGCCGTTTATGTTGTTGAAACAAGGTATTTCAAGGGAGAATTCGTTGGTCTTGTAAAATTCTATTAGGTGATCTCGGAAGTCATTTCTATCACCAAGGCAGTAATTTTACAACTACCAAACCTTCTTCTTTGTTTCCAACTTTAGCATTCAAACCAATAGTAATTATCAATGCTAATTGATTGAATGTTCGATCAATTTCAGACTGCAGAAGTCGGTAGAAATCTTCAGTTTCTTCCTCTTTGCCTTAGTGGTTGGTGTGTAAATGTTAATAATAGTCGACTAACAGGTCTTCCGTGCGCACATGTGGATATTGTCTATCACTAGCAGCATTTTACTTCAGGGTAGATTTTGAAATGTCCTTTTTGACAAATGAATGCAGTGCAATTCCTCTTCAATTTTTCATTCCCGGCATACTAGAAAATATGGTTGTCCAAATTAAAATGGCCAATACCAGTTCATTTTAGCTCACTAATGCCTAGGGTATCAATCTTTATGTGGTTCGTTTTCTTTGGGATGATTTCCAATATTCCTATATTCACACTTCATACATTCCAGGTTCCTATTATTAATGGATGTTTATGGTTGTTTCTTCTCATTTTGAGTCGTGCCACATCAGCAAGTGAAGGTTCCGAAAGGTTGACTGAAACGAAGGTTGACTCCATCCACGTCATTTAGATGGACTCTACTTTGAGGAGGCAGCTCTTCCCTGATGGTATTTTGAGAGCCTTCCAACCAGTGGGGCTCATCTTCTGGCTCTATATCAGACAATGTTCCACTACTATTCATCAGCTTTTCACTGGCTAATTTTTTCAGAAGTAGACTGCCAGTTCTTTCTTCCTAGTCTGTCTTATTCTGGAAGCTCAGCTGAAAACTGTCCACCATGTGTGACCCTGGTGGTATTTGAAATAATGGTAGCATAGCTTCTAGCATCATAGCAACGTGCAAGCCAACACAGTCTGACAAGCTGTCAGACGCATAGGGCTTCACAGTTACAATGAGTAAATTTTGTAGTATGTGTATATTATACATCAGTAAAGATGTTTTTAAAAAAATCTAGGTAACTTGGGTTGTTAATTGAAACCACAGTTGAAGCGTAGCCTGAGATTATCAGTGACAATGCCATGGCATTTTGGTGTGCAGATAAATTCAACATAGTGTTAATTTTACTCAGTATGACCTCTGAAACCCCTAATATTTTCCAAGATTAAAAGAAGAATGGAATAGAAAATGGTAAACATGACAGTATGTGCCAGATAATGTTTATTATCTCTCATCTCTACACTTCCTTCTATTGTCTTGCCCACAGAAGGACTTATAGTGTATGAGGCATAATAGCAAACAATTTGAAACTCTAAATGAAAAGGATAGGTACTCCTTACTTCTTTCCTTTCCCCCAGAATGTAAGATAAGCTTAAGAACCAGGAAGGCATAATAGAGACAGTAATTAAACAGAGAACAGAAAATTGAAGACTTAGCTGAGTAAATGGAAAGCAATATATTGTCAGATGATGAGCCGAGGGGTATGGCAAGGAGAAGGTACATAGAACAGGAATACAGGTGACAGAGCATTCCAGGAAGAGTTTAACCATACAATGGAATATTATATTGCAATTACAAATTTGGATTTTAAGGACACACAGCAAAATGAAAATGATAGTTATCTCAGGGTGATATCTGAGTTCCAGCCAAGGATTTAGAGTGAGGATCTAGTCAGTCTCAGTACGGGCTGAAATATATTCAGGAATCTAAGACTGAACAAAAAGAAGACCTTCAATAAGATGGATTGACACAGTGGCTGCAACAATGGGCTCAAACGTGGCAATGATTTTGAGGATGGCCCAGGACCAGGCAGTGTTTTTCTGCTATGTATAGGGTAGCTATGGGTTGAAACTAACTTGATGGCCCCTAAGAACAATAACAACAACAAGATTGAGAACTAGGTGCAAACTAGACATAAGAACTAGGTGCAAATAGAAAGGGGAGAATGTGGCAGGTCAGAGAGGGCAGGTGCAAAAAACCCAGCATACTCGCACCAAACACTGAGTTTAGGACTGCAGAGCTAGTGTGAGATTTCTGTTTGGAGGACAAGGGTATTCCAACATATTGCCCATCTTGGTACTTTTTTCAGCTCAAGAATGAATGTGGCTGAATCAGCACATGATACATCAGATTAAGCAGTTTTAGAGTCATCATCTTTTTACCTTTTTTCCCCAAAAGGTAAATAATCAGACATTGTATTCCATGAAAGGCATTGCCACAATTTAATTTATTCATCAAATCTTCATTTCAGAAAAGCCAACAGACAACAGTATACTTAATAAAGACAGAGAGATTTCACCTTGAAATTGGTAACAAAACAAGGGGGCAAACTCTCACCACTTCTGTTCAGTATTGTATTAAAAGTCATATCCAGATCAGTAACATAAGAAAAAGAAAAAAAAGTATTCAGAAAGGGAAAGAATAAGTAAAATTGCCTTTTGTAGCAGATTATTTCATGCTATATATAGACAATCTCAAAGAGACAACAAGAAAACGTCTAGAGGTAATAGAGGAATTTAGCAAAGCTGCAGGGTACAAGGTCAGCCAACAAAAATCAGTTAGGTTTCTAAACAATAGCAGTGAGAAATATGAAAGGAAAATAAAGGAAACAATTTCATTTATAATAGCATCAAAGACAATAAAATACCTAGGAATAAATCTAACCAGGGATGCAAAGGACGTATACAATGAAAACTCTAAAACACTGCTGAAAGAGATTAAAGAAAACTTAAAAAATGTAAATATGTTTCATGTTCATGGATTAGAAGACTTAATATTTTTAAGATGTCAACACTACCCAAAGCACTGTACAGATTCAATGTAATCCTGATCAAAATTCGAACAGCACTCTTGACAGAAATAGAAAAAGAAATCCTCAACTTTATATGGAATGACAAGAGGCCTGAGGAGCTGAAACAAACTTGAAAGAAAAGAGCAAAGTAGGAAGTCTCACAGTTTCTGAATTTAAAACCTACTAGAAATCCTGGTTGCATAATGGTTAAGAGCTATGGTTGCTAACCAAAAGGTTGGCAGTTCAAATC
>NW_004444631.1:18873-19818 GCF_000243295.1 Trichechus manatus latirostris | reverse complement strand
TTCACATGCTGGATCCTCTGCCTCTTGAGAGGAGAACATGAGCACTCACCTGCAGTCTGGCCTGTAGCTTTGTCTACACTGGCATGCTATGTGGGGAAGGAAGCCCTAGAGGCAGAACATGTGTAGTTGAGACTCAAAGTACAGTGGTAGGCGATAGTTTTATAGAGATCCCAAGAGAATATGGTCTTAGTAGCCTCCTCACTGCTTCTCCCCTAAAGCCGCTTTTACAATGACCTTGGGGAGAAGCAGTGACGAAGGTACTAGGTTCATATTCTTTTGGGAATCTCAAAAAAGGCAGTGTGGTGTAGTAGAAAGCACACGAGAGTTTATCATCTTGGGCCTAATGGGACTAGGCCATAGGCCACAGGCTTGGTTTCACTGCTGTGTGATTTTGCGCAAGTCGCTTACCTTCTCTGAGCCTCAGTTTTCTCATCTGTAAATAGGTATTAATACCTCTCAGAATTGAGATACTCAACTAAGATACTGATATGAAAAGGTTTTATAAATGATAGAATGGTTTTAAAACATCATTTATCATTACAATTTCTTTTTGAGGGCATCCTGGCTCCTGTTTCCTGAACACATTTACTTTGTCTGGGCCATGAAATTAGATGTTGGGACAGATTGGATCCTTGAGGATTCAGGGGCTATTGGGAGGAAAGACCTAGTACATCCTAACAGGACAGAACCAAGTGTAACAGTTTCTAGGGACTTGGTTCCTCGCCATCTGTAATAGGAGGGCTGTTTCTTTCCTTCCCTGGTGCCAAGAGTGACTAATAGGGAGATGTGCTTCTAGAATCTTGGGTCTGGACGAGACCATCAAGGACTCATTGGTCTTAGGGCATTTCCCCTGCCCCTCACTTAGGCTGCATCTCAGTCACGCCAGGTGAATATGGACGACTATGGCACATAGTCTGTTAAGTGTTTCCAAGGAGATTCCATATC
>NW_004444631.1:16014-17184 GCF_000243295.1 Trichechus manatus latirostris | reverse complement strand
GGTTTGGCAGATATGTAATGGTATAGTCATCCCCCCATGATGTGCTCTGACGTGATCAGCCAATCATTTGTAAGAGGATTTGGGTGGGATGCAACACCATTACTCAGATCACCACCCTGATCCAATGTAAGGAGTTTCCCTGGGGTGTGGCCTGTATCATCTTTTATCTGACAAGACATAAAAGGAGAGAGAAGTGAACAGAGAGAGAGGGACCTCATTACCATCAAGAAAGAAGAGCTGGGAGTGGAGCATGTCCTTTGGACCCAGGGTCCCTGTGCTGAGAACCTCCTAGACCCAGGGAAAGATTGATACCAAGACACATGGAAATCTCCAAGGAACTCTGGGCCCACAGATGTTGAAAGGAGACAAAGACCTTCCTCCAGAGCTGACAGAGAGAGAAAGCCTTCCCTAGAGCTGGTGCCCTGAATTCAGACTTTTAGCCTCCTAAACTGTGAGAGAATAAATTTCTGTTTGTTAAAGCCATCCACTTGTGGTATTTCTGTACCACTAGATAACTAAGACAATACCCAACAAAACTAACGTATTTCCTAGTATTAACACCGAACTCGTATTTAAAATTTCCCCAGTTGTCCCAAAATGTCCTTTACTACTGTTTTGTCCAAACCACAATCCAATCCAGGACAATGCATTGCATCTGGTTGTTATGATATTTAAGGCTCTTTTAATGTGGATCCTAACTAGTGGAAGGGAGCCTCCCATCTTCAATTTATCAGACTGTTTCCTTCTCATAGTGTTTAGCTGGTTCTTCTATGGCCTATATTTCCTATAAATTGTAAGTTGTATTTTAAGGTTTGATTGAGTCCATGTTAAACATTTTTAGCAAGGATACACCTACTCTGGGTGATGTTGGGTACTTCATGTTGTATCACATCGGGAAGCATATCTGGTCTTCCTCCCTAGAGATGCTAAGATTGACCCTTGGATTAAGGTGTTGACAACTGTACCCCTTTACTGTGCTTTTTCCCTCTTTTGACCAGAAAGAAATCTGCATGGTGTTGTTGTAGCACCATACAAATGTCAAATAATGTGTATTTTAAACCCATAATTGGTTAGAAAAACAAAAGGGAGGGCTGGAATAGAGGAATGGCATAGAGGTTCCATCTCTGCTACTGTGTTCTGTTCTTGGGTAAAGCATTTAATACTCAGAGC
>NW_004444631.1:13282-14215 GCF_000243295.1 Trichechus manatus latirostris | reverse complement strand
TCTTTGTAACTAGTCCCTCCACTAAACCCTCCTCCAATTGACCTAACTTGAGAGTGCCAATCTTTTCCTTCTGAGATCCTGTCTGATATACATAAGTCCACATCTGGAAAATTACGTGTGGTTGTGGTCGGCAAGCCTCAAGACAAACGTAAGCAAAGTAAGGAAAGCTTAAAGAAGGAGAGCTGAAGTGATCAAGGGGCTAGAAGGAGCGAGACTTAGAATAGCCATGTGGGGACCGATAAAAAAACTAATGCCTGAGCATAAAATCTTTACATGATAACCTATAGATTAGATTATAGAATGGAATATTAGGATCAGGAGCACATTTTGAACCTGGAGATATGCTTTAAACCCGTCAAATGAAGTATTACTCATTAAATTTATTACCCTGAGAGGTGACACAATTTAAAAATAAAAGTCAATTCTAAAGATGGCTTTAAATAGAACTTAAAGAGTTTCAGGTCACTAACGGAAATTTGGATTTTGAGGTTAATATGAGGTGTGAGAGAGAGAACCGGGCTGGCTGAAGTACAGAGCTAAACAGACAACTCTTAATGTTTAATAATAAAACAGCACTTGAACGTAAAACTTACATTGGCTTTTCAAGGTTTTTATTTTCCACCCTGGTTGACCCTTCTAAAAACAAGTACCCTCAATAATATTAGGTATTATCTCTTTTATTTACTACTACCCCTTCAGGGCCTTTTCAGCTGGAGTCCATGGACTCAAAGGGTCTGTGAACTGGATTCTGTTTCAATATACATATTTATTTCCGTTACGTTGTTGTTGTTCGTTGCCGTTGAGTCGATTCTGATTCATGGCGACCCCGTGTGTGCAGAGTAGAGCTGCTCCATAGGGTTTTCAAGGCTGTGACCTTCCAGAAGCAGTTTGCCGGGTTTGTCTTGGGTGGGCTCAAATCGCCAACCTTTTGGC
>NW_004444631.1:10194-11756 GCF_000243295.1 Trichechus manatus latirostris | reverse complement strand
GATTCATAGCGACTTGATGTACAACAGAAAGAAACGTTGCTCGGTCCTGCATCATACTCATGTTGCTGGCATGTTTGAGTCCATTGTTGCAGCTATTGTGTTAATCCATCTTGCCGAGGGTGTCCCTCACCTTTGCTTCATCATATATGATGTCCTCCTTTAGTGATTGATCCCACCTGATGATGTGTCCAAAGTAAGTGAGTCAGACAATGTTCTGTTGTGATCCATAGGGTTTTCATTGGCTGATTTTCAGAAGTAGATCTACAGGCCTTTCTTCCTGGTCTGGAAGTGCCACTGAAACCTGTAAACCGTGGGTGACCCTGCTGGCATAGATTCCAGCATCGTAGCTGCATGCAAGCGACCACAGTATGACAAAATGACAGACAAGTGGTGGAGGAAATGGTAAAGGGCCTTCAAATCCCAGGGCCCTAGTTTAGGCAGGATGAAGGGGGCTGATACAGGCCATCTTCTTGGCAGAGCAGCAACAACCACGTTCCTTCTTCAAATGCAGCTCTTCCAGGCTCTCTTCTTGCTTCCACTCCCTGACCCTATCCTGTAGCGCTGAACATATTCTTAGATCTTCAGACCAATGCCTGTGCCTCTTTACCCTTTCTTTGGAAGCTACTCATCTCTGAGCAGCCTACTCAGCCAGTCACTGCTTCTTCTGTAGTGGGTAATCCTTCGTGGCCCAGGTTGGTTACTTTGAGACTTTGGATCCCTCGGCTGGTGCTTCTGATCACTTGGCTCAGGGTCCACAGGAGTTTCTGCAGAGCTAAGGACCACAGCATATAGTTGTACAGGCCTACTGCAAAGTGCACTCAGCTAAGGGGTGGAGTGGAAGCTGAAATATAGCCTCTGTTTGACTCACCATGCCTGGGCCTGTGAGCTGTGTCTGGCTGGAGGGGCACCTTTTCTAGCTCAGACAAGGACATTGTATGGGCTAGCAGAAGCTCTGGACCCGAGCTCTGGTGGTACAGCCTACATAATAACTAATCTTTCTCCTAATATTTCATTGGGCAGTTTAACCTTCATACAATCATATAGTCTCAGGCTTGGGAGTTCTGAAGTTCTGAATTCCAGATTGTTGTTAGCTACCTTGGAGTCAGCCCCTGGCTCATGGCAATCCCATGCACAACAGGATGAAATACTGCCCAGTTCTGCACTATCCCTGTGATCGGTTGAGGATCAAACCTTTATGATCCGTAGGGTTTTCACTGGCTAATTTTTGCAAGTAGATCTACAGGCCTTTCCTTATAGACTGTCTTAGCCTGGAAGCTCTGCTGAAACCTGTTCATCATCATAGCAACATGTAAGCATCCACTGACAGATTGGTGGTGGCTGGAAATCGAACCCAGGTCTCCTGCGTGGAAGGTGAGAATTCTACCACTGACCATCAATGCCCCCATGAATTTCAAATACCATGTTCAAGTCCCTTTTGAACAAAGTATGGTATTTTGAATTCCCCAGTTCCCCTCTCCCCCACACCCATTCATGCATTTAGGTTCTTACATTATACCTGCAGCAATCTCTCTCTCTCTCTTCTTCTTTTTGACTTATTGCTT
>NW_004444631.1:7005-8916 GCF_000243295.1 Trichechus manatus latirostris | reverse complement strand
GGAACTGAATTTCTTCACTATTTTGAAAATTGTTGTTATGGATTGAGTTGTATCCCTCAAAAATGTGTGTCAACTTGGCTAGGCCATGATTCCCAGTATTGTGTGGTGTCCACCATTTTGTGATCTTCTGTGATTATCCTACAAGTATGATGTTAAACCTAACCTCTACGATGTTAATGAGGCAAGATTAGAGACAGTTATGTTAATGAGGCCAGATACAATCTACATGATTAGGTTGTATCTTGAATCAATCTCTTTTGAGATATAAAACAGAGAGGAGAGGGACCTCATTACCACCAAGCAAGAGTAGCCAGGAGCAGAATGCCTCCTTTGGACCCTGGGTCGCTGTGCTGAGAAGCTCCTAGACCCAAGGGAAGATTGACAGCAAAGACCTTCCCCCAGAGCTAACAGAGAGAGAAAGCCTTCCCCTGGACGTGGCTCCCTGAATTTGGACTTCCGGCCTCCTAAACTGTGAAACAGTAAATTTGTTTGTTAAAGCCATCCACTTGTGGTATTTCTGTTATAGCAGGATTAGATAACTAAGATGACTGTAATAAGTGCCTGCTTCCCGAGGCCAGCCCTTATACAACGCCTCAAGGGTGATTCATGTGCAAGTCTCCACACACTCTGGAAAAAATTTGTTCTGGCCAGATTCCTGGAATTCATGCAGAGATGCTGGGGGGTCTCTTGCAGTTTCTTCTCCCACCTTGGGGTAACTTTTCCTCCGGGCTTTTAAGTTCTAAGAATATCCCCTTTGACAGAGAAAACAGAAGCAAAATACAAACTGAGGAGTTCTGTTTTCTCTCGTCACCCACCAGCATGACAACATTGACTACAAACAGCAGATTTCTTTTTTGCTTTGAATATGACTTTATGAAGCCCTTTGCAGGCCTCAATTCATGTGAGGCTTTCACTTTCTCAAAACTACATTAGACATCTGTTCCACCTTCTTATGTTTGCCTGTGGTTATGCCCCTCTGTCTAGCTTAGATTTTCTCTTACAATAAATAGACAAACGTGTATAACTATATGGTTTCTTTAGGCCCCTTTTCACTGGCTTGTGATTTCATAGGTGAAGTAAATGTTCTTAAGAAGTTACTAACTTCTTGAGCATCTTTCTAAAATCTCAATCACGGTATCTTCTTTTAATTGTTACACAGTTGGTCTCAGGAAATCTAGGGAGCACATCTAACTGTACTCTACCATTTTCTCTCACTGTAACAAACTTAAAGAACATACAGTCGCTTTCTCCCGAGGTTCCTGTCACTTCCACGCTGCCAACCAATTCCTCCTTTTGGTCAAATTTAGGTTCAGAGTGGCAGTTCCCCTTATTACTTCCTCTACTCTCTGGAAGATGAAATTGTCAGCAAGCAATAATAATAGCTAACATCTACTGTGTGCTTACTGTGTGAAAGACACCTTTCAGATGAGGAAGCTGGGACATAGAGAAGCTAGATATGTTGCTCAAGTTCATCCATCTGCCATTTGGAAAGCATGGGCATTAAAACCAAGGAGTCTGACTCCAGAGCCCAAGCTCTGTCTTTTGCTGTAAGAGCTTGTTACAACGTCTGGTTTTTAGCCAGACAGACTTCCAGTAGGCCTGAGGACATTCTGATCTCCCATCAGCATCTCTCTGCCTCTGGGCCGTTATTGCAGTGTGGAGGAACTTGTGGTCCATTGGAGTCCCTGGATGGTGCAAACAGTTAACATGCTCGACTGCTAACTGAAATGTTGGAGATTTGAGTCCAACCAGAGGTGACTCAGAAGAAAGACCTGGGGATCTACTTGTGGAATTGATAATCCCCTGGAGCACAGTTCTACTCTGACACACATTGGGTCATCATGAGTTGGAATTGATTCAATGGCATCTGGTGTGAGTGGTGTGCTGTGCGTCTATTTCCTGCATCTTGTT
>NW_004444631.1:3278-4297 GCF_000243295.1 Trichechus manatus latirostris | reverse complement strand
ACAAGTCGATACCACTGCATGACCAAAGCAAAAACAACCAAAGCCATTGCCATCAAGTCCATTCCAGCTCTTAGTGACCCTATAGGACAGAGTAGAACTGCCCCAGAGGGCTTCCAAGGAGCAGCTGGTGGATTCGAACCTGCTGACCTTTTGGTTAGCAGCCAAGCTCTTAACCACTACGCCGCCAGGTCTCCACTACAGCACCAGGGCTCAGCATTCAACAGCAGTAAACTGTTTTTACTTTGAGAAGCCAAATAAATACTATGCATGAAGCACTCAATAGCTACAAAGAGAAGGTCTGCGCAGCTTCAAGATAGTTTGAGCAAAAGTTATGTGACTCTTCACCTTACTTTAAGGTTTGCTAGTTGCTCTGATATCCCATCTGATTTAGACCACAGTTGTTGGGAAACAAGGTGTTTCATACACATGTATTTTCTGGATAACTGAAGAGTATCGGTTTAAGCACTCATCTTTTTCATTCTGATGAAAAATTTTTTTAAAACAAGTCATAAACTTCTTTTTCTTATGGAGAAGAAACTGAGTCTAAGTTAATCTGTTCTTTTTTACTGGCTTTATTATTATTTATTTACTTAATATAACAGGTTTATTGAGATATAATTCATATACCATACAATTACCCATTTCAAATGTACAATTCAGTGGTTTTTAGTATATTTCAGAGTTGTGCAACCGTCACCACCATCTAATTCCCGAACATTTTCATCACTCTGAAAGGAAATCTCATACCCATTAGCAGTTACTTCCCCCTTTCCCCTAACTGTCCCAGACCTAGGAAACCACTAATCTTCCTGTATTTATAGATTTGCTGTTTCTGGACATTTATTATAAATGGAATTATACAACATGTAACTTTAGGTGTCTGGCTTCTTTCACTTACGCTAATATGTTCATGGTTTATCCATGTTGTAGCATGTACCAATCTTTCGTTCCTTTTCATTGCCAAATAATAGTCCATTATGTGGATATACCACATTCTGTTCATCAGTTGACGGACACTT
>NW_004444631.1:0-1955 GCF_000243295.1 Trichechus manatus latirostris | reverse complement strand
AGGTGGCATTTCACCTAAGTAGAGATAGTAGGTTAAGTAGAATGGGATTAATTGGGGAAGGTTTTGGGGAGATGAGTCTTTAGTGAACTCTCCAAGAAGGCAATGGTGATGACCTGGCAAAGAGAGGGAGGTTCCAAGGCTGAAGGGCAGAGGCATTTGAGCAATACGTCCTGTAGGAGAGAACCTGGAGGGTGTGGATGGGAAGCGCATGGTTGGTGTAGCTGATCCTGGTAACCAAGGTGAAAAACAGTGAAGAGGAAAAGTCTCCTTTAGAGCAGTGAGACGTTTCAGTTCAGCGCTGGGCAGACGATAATAACTGGTTTTGATAGGCTAACTTTCCTCTGGTTTGCTGACATGAGAAAGGGAAAAAAAGGTTACTGCTCCTGGTTAGCCAGCCTCCCCAACTCCACCAACCCTACCCTGCCCCCAGCTTGTGGTCAAACTGCCCAACTGCCAATTAAAACCCACATTTCCCAGCATGCCTTGCACCACCCAGAAGCCCCAGTCCCCACCATTCATTCTGCTCTGCAGCTAACAGGAGCTCTAGCAAGTCACCTTCCAGATTCAGGGCACCCACCATAGGGCCTCTCGCTCTCTGGGGGCCCCTCCCCCACCACCTCCTTGACTGTGGCTCAACCTGCTACCACTTGACAGCAAACCACACTTGACACAGGAAGGAGATCAGGGCTCATTGCCCCAGGCCTCCCACAAAATCAGTAAGGGCGTGCTCCTTCTCCTTCCACGGCAGGCTGCTCTGAGTCTTTGCCCTTCTTCCTCTCTCTTTGGGTCACAGGAAACTCAGCAGGGGCCCCTCTGCTGGCCTTATCCTTGACATGTAGAGCTTCTAGGGTAGGCAGATGTAAAATGAATTTGGAGGCTTTTGACTTCTGTTTTGTGGTAGTTTGTACCTTACCTTACTGCCAAGGTCTCAGGTCAGGCACTGTGTCTCTGGTCTCAGTCACCAACCTTCCTTCCTTTTCCATGCATGCCTTCACTTCTAAGGAAACTGCTCCTTATCCTACAGCTGACACTACAGGCCTGCACTCTTCCCTGATCTATGAATTCCATCACTATTTTTTTTTTTTTTTTTTTTTGCTTTGCTTGCCTCCCTGGGCACCCAGAACCTTGCCTCTTGATGACTCCATTCATTCACTCTGCTGGCATTCTAGCTGTTGGGAAGCACCATCTGGCTGTGGAACAAGCCAGGCTTTAAATCCTGACATGAGTCCGAAAAAAACCAAACCAAACCTTTTGCCATTGAGTCGATTTTGACTCATAGCAACCTTATAGGACAGAGTAGAACTGCCCCATAGGGTTTCCAAGGAGCAGCTAGTGGATTCAAATTGCTGACCTTTTATTTAGCAGCCATAGCTCTTAACCACTACACCGCCAGGGCTCTGACATGACTCCATAACTCTGAAATACAAAAAACTCTGGAAACCAAAGGTTTTTTGGTGAGTTTGGATCAAACTCATTTGGTTGCAAAACAGAACAAAAGCTATTTTGTCCACTTTGTTTTTTGCCCACTTAATGAGAATATTCATGTTTTGTTTACCCAAATTTTAATGTATTGATTTTAGGATATAGTTCTAGACCCTGGCTAAGGAATTATGTAATATATAGTACAGCGTTACCTTTATAAATCAAGAAAAATTGTGATTTTTGAAACACTTCTGGCCCCCCAATTTTAAGATAAGAAATTTTGGACCTGTAATATAGTGTTATACCAAAGAGGGCGGAATAATAAATTACAGACATCCATGTGACAGAATACTCACAACTAATCGAAACCATGTTTATGAAAAGGTAAGGACATGGGAAAACAATCCCAAGACTTTGTTATGTATTGTCGTCATTTCCTAGGACTGACCTAACAAAATACCACGAAGTGGGTGGTTTTAACGAATGGAAATTGTCTCACAGTTCTGGAGGCTAGAAGTCCAAATTCCCGGCAT
>NW_004444630.1:18425-19867 GCF_000243295.1 Trichechus manatus latirostris | reverse complement strand
GTTTATTTTTTCTTATGTCTTCATTTTTTTTTCCTATTCTAAGACTCTTTGTCTTCTGTCTACAACATTTTCAAAACACTCTTATACTAAAAACAAAAAAAAAAATCTGTCTTCTCCTTGAATACACGCCCCTTCCTTCCTCCTGCCCTTCTTCACTAAGGTTCTTTTTTTTTTTTCTTCCTTCTTTTGTCTGATTTTTTCCTCAAATAAATTATTGTCCATGGATTTGTCTTCAATCTTACTGATTCTGTCTTCCATGTTTAAAATTTGCCCCTAAAACCTTCTATTGAGTTGTCCTTTTCTGAAATTTTGTTACCTTTTGGATTTCTAGTTGCTGTTTTTGTATGTTTTCTAATTGTTTATTTATTTTGATGTTTTGATCTTGTGTTATGTTCCTGAATTCATCTATTGCTTTGTTGTGTTTTCTTTGATTTTGAATATGTTTCACTGGTATTGTCTGTTTTCCTTGATCTCTTTCCTAATCACTTGAAGAGCCCTAAATAGTAGTCTTTTGAATTCCATATCAGGTAATTCCACTGCCTTTTCTTCTACAAGAAGGTTATCTGATTCTTTATTTTGGTCACTTGCTGGAGCCATCTTGTCCAGCTTTTTTATATATTTTGATATTGTCTGCTGTCTCTGAGACATTACGGTATTATTTTCTTTATTTATTGATATTAAGTTTGTTTAGTCCTGTTTTTTTGTTTTGTTTTGATATGTCAGGGCAAGTGGGCCAGGCATGATTTGCTGTTTGCTCTTCTGTGGGAATGATTGCTCTCACCACCTTGTCTAGGTGGGCAGGGCAGCGGGAGGCAAGGTGAGCCCTCTTTGTTGTACACTGGTTTGGAAAAGTGGCTGAGGGTGGACATTGTGGGCACTTTGTGACTTCTGATGTTGATCCACTGGTATAGAAGTATTCACAGCCCCTCACCAGATGAGCAGGAGTATCAGACAGGGAGTCGTACAGGCTTACTTCCTATTGTTCAGTAGCTGGTTGAATGGCGGAGGGGGAGTGGTGTAAGCCAGGTGTGGCAGCAGGCCTGAGCACTGAGGACACTCTAGCCACAGTGGCATGGTGGAGGCTATTAGGAAGGGGGGGAGGTGGTGTACAGGACTAGGTGCATAGAAGAAAGAAAAGAGAGAGAATTTAAAAAAAAAATGGTGGAGGATGGCAAGGTGATAGCCATTGGGTGGGGGCAGGGCATACCTAGGGGTCAGTGGGAAGTGAGGGGAGGTGGCATATGGGGTAAAGTTGCGGGCCAGAGAAAGAGAAGAAAGAAAAAGAAAAAAAAAAGAAAAATAAATGACTGCATACTGGGGGCCAGTGGGTGGAGGTGTGGTGGACCTGCAGCAGCTCTGGTGCGGTGCTCTGGTGGTACTCTATTTGTGACAGTGTCATGGGGGCTAAGTGGGAAGGAGGTGAGGTGGTGTATGGGGCTAGG
>NW_004444630.1:12131-12919 GCF_000243295.1 Trichechus manatus latirostris | reverse complement strand
AATATTAGAAGTGCTCACTCATACACCCCAAGAAATTGAAAGATAGCTATCTGGCCAACCGATGGGAAGAGTTCCATACACAAGCCCATCCCAAAGAAAGGTGATCCAACAGAATGCAGAAATTATCAAATAATTAATATCACAGGCAAGTCAAATTTGCTCAACAATATTTAAAAATCTTCGCAGTAGTGCATCAACATGGAACTGTCAGAAATTGATGCTGGATTCAGAAGAGGACATGGAACAAGAGATATTATTACTGATGTCACATGGATCTTGGCTGAAAGCAGAGGATACCAGAAAGATGTTTACTTGTGTTTTATTGTTTAAGTAAAAGCATTTGACTGTGTGGATCATAACAAATTACAAATGTTGCAAAGAATGAGAATACCAGAGCATTTAATTGTGCTCATGGGGAACCTGTACATAGACCTAGAGACAGTCTTTCAAATAGAACTAGGAGATTCTGGGTAGTTTAAAGTTGGAAAAAATTTGCATCAGGGATTTATTCTTTCACCATACTTATTCAGTCTGTATGCTGAGCAAATAATCCGAGAAGCTGGACTACATGAAGAACACTGCATCAAGATTGGAGGAAGACTCTTTAACAACCTGTGATATGCAGATGACACAACCTTGCTTGCTGAAAGTGAAGAGGAGTTGAAGCACTTACTGAAGAAGATCAAAGATTACAGCCTTCAGTGTGGATTACATCTTTATGTTGATAAAGAAAACAAAAATCCTCACGACTGGACCAATAAGCAACATCATGATAAAAGAAACAGATA
>NW_004444630.1:8946-9774 GCF_000243295.1 Trichechus manatus latirostris | reverse complement strand
CCCAGCATCCTTGAAGACTGCTGTGATTGTTATTTTATGTAAGTCAGATTTGAGAGTGGAACTTCCCTAACTGAATTAAGACACCTAACTACAATGGGGCTGATTGAACCCAGTGGTGGTAGGGGCCAAGTGGCAGCACACAATCAACAAAGACAATGTAGGCGTGGTTACCATAATGGACAGAGGAGTCAAAGCAGTAATCAGAATAGTCTGACTCGTACGGACTTATGGCATTGGCAATTTAGTCATGGTGTCCTTCAAAGTGAAATAGATAGGAAGTCTACTAAATGTTTATTTAATCCGTACAAGTGGAAGAATTCTAGGTAAGTGAACAATAGTCTAACTCAAGTCACCAAATAGAAAGTCACAATCCCTCAATCAATTCCCAAACTTGAGCGAGTTTACAGATCCACAACTCCTTGAATGAAGGGGATGCCAGGTCCTCTTGAGGAAGGACTCTAATACACTGCCCAAAACTTACACTGTTAATCTTTCTCCCAGCCTTCCTCAAAGGGATCTATGGCCTTTTACTAGAGCGACTGTTCATTGGGGAAAAGGAAATAATCAGAATTTTCGAGGATTACTGGATACTGGCTCTGAACTGAAACTAATTCTAGGAGACCAAAAATATCACTCAGGCCCACCAGCCAGAGTGGGGGCATATGGAGGTCAGGTTATTAATGGAGTCTTAGCTTATGTCTTTCTCGCAGTAGGTCCAGTGGGTCCCCAACTCATCCTGTAGTGATTTCCCCAGTTCCAGAATGCATAATTGGAATAGATATACTCAGCGACTGGCAGAACCCCCACAATGGATCCCTGACAAGTTGA
>NW_004444630.1:5799-7611 GCF_000243295.1 Trichechus manatus latirostris | reverse complement strand
ATCAGGCCCGAGGAGGACCTGAAGGCACAAGTAAGTTGCATGAGGAAGTGGCCCAAATGCCCATGGTCTCCACTCCTGTCATATTACCTTCCATATCCAAGTCTGTACCTATGGCATCATGGAGAGTTCCTTTTGATCCTTGACTGAGGAAAAGAAAACTTGTGCCTGGTTTACAGATAGTTCTGTGTCATATGCAGGCACCGCTCGAAAATGGACAGCGGCAGCACTACAGCCCCTTTCTGAGACTTCCCTGAAGGACAGTGGTGAAAGAAAATCCTCCCAATGATCAGAACTTTGAGCAGTGCACCTGTTGTTCCCTATACTTGGAAGGAAAAATGACCAGATGTATGATTTTGATTCAAGGGCTGTGGCCAATGGTTTCGCTGGATGGTCTGGGACACGGAGACAAGGAGATATGGGGAAGAAGTATGTGGATATACCTCTCTGAATGGGGCAAAGAAGTGAAGATATTTGTGTCTCATGTGAATGCTTACCAAAGGTGACCTCAGCAGAGGCAGATTTTAACAATCAAGCGGATAGGATGACGTGTTCTGTGGAAACCAGTCATCTTCTTTCTTTAGCCACTCCTGTCATTGCCCAACGGGCTTATACATGAAGTGGCCATAGTGGCAGAGATGGAGGTTATGTATGGGCTCAGCAACATGGACTTCCACTCACCAAGGCCACCTTGACTATAGCCACTGCTGCGTGCCCAATCTGTGAGCAGCAGAGACCAACACTGAGTCCCTGATATGCACCATTCCTTGAGGTGATCGTACAGCAACGTGCTGGCTGGTTGATTACATTGGACTGCTTCCATCATGGAAAGGGCAACTTTTTGTTCTTAGTGGAATAGACACTTACTCTGGATACAGATTTACCTTTTTTGCACACAATACTTCTGCCAAAACTACCATCCAGGGACTTACAGAATACCTTATTCACCATCATGGTATCCCTCATAGCAACTCGTTGGATCAAGGGATTCACTTCAAAGCAAATGAAGTGTGACAATGGGCCCATGATCATGGAATTCACTGATCTTACCATGTTCCCCATCATCCTGAAACAGCTGGCTTGATAGAATGATGGAATGACCTTCCAAAGACACAATAATAGCGCCAACTATGTGGCAATACCATGCAGGGTTGGGGCAATGTTCTTCAGGAGGCCGAATATGCTCTAAACCAGTGTCCAATATATTCTGCTCTTTCTCCCATATCCAGGATTCATGAGTCCAGTAATCAAAAGATGGAAATAAGAGTGGCAACATTTTTACCCCTAGTGACCCACTGGCAAAATTTTTGCTTCCTATTCCCAAAACCCTATGCTCTGCAGGCCTAGGGGTCTTAGTTCCAAAGGGAGGAAGGTTCCCACCTAGAGACACGTCACTGATTCTATTGAACTAGAATCTAAGAATGTCACCTGACCACACTGGGCTCCTTATGCCTCTGGATCAACAGGCAAAGAAAGGAGTTACTATATTGGATGGTGTGATTGATCCTGATTACCAACAGGAATTTGAATTGATGTTACATAATGGAGGGAAAGAAGAGTATGTCTGTGTCTTAGTCATCTAGTGGTGCTATAACAGAAATACCACAAGTAGATGGTTTTAACCAGAGAAGTTTATTTCCTCACAAAGTAGGCTAAAAGTCCAAATTCAGGGCGTCATCTCCAGGAGAAGCCTTTTTCTCTCTGTTGGCCGTCTTCTCTTTGGTGTTCCCCTGGACTAGGAGCTTCTCTGTGCAGGGACCCCGGTCTAAAGGACGTGCTCTGCTCCCAGCACTGCTTTCTGGATGGTGCGAGGTC
>NW_004444630.1:3736-4869 GCF_000243295.1 Trichechus manatus latirostris | reverse complement strand
TCCATGATGAGATACGATATAAAGTGATCACCTCTGTGATTGGATCTGCTGTGATTAGCCAATCAGTTGAAAGAGAGTTTCCTTGTGAATGTGGCCTGCATTCAATACAGGTAAACTTTCTGGCAAGGCTGGTGGGCTTTGACTCACTCTGGATCTTGCAGGTGTCTCCTGTTTGTCTGACCTCCAGTTCTTGAAACTTAAGCTAGCAGTTTATTTACTGTCTTGCCTGCCAATCTTGGGATTCATCTGTCTCCACAGACTGTGGGCCAGAGCCCTACTGTCTGGCCTTATGGTATTGGGTTTGCCAGCCCCTGCAGCCACTTGAGTTGGGGGAAACCTCCAGCCTGACCCAGGGACTTGGGATGTTCCAGTCTCTACAATCATGTGAGCCATTTCCTTGATGTTAGTCTCTCTATGTATGTATATTTATATGCTTCATTGATTTTCCTTTTCTAGAGAACCCAGCCTAAGACAGACATCGTGCTTGGTTAAGTAGAGGGTTGGAGAAAAAGAGGAAGACCCTCAATGAGATGGATTCACACAGTGACTGCAATAAGGGGTTTAAACATGGCAATGATTGTGAGGATGGCACAGAACCAGGCAGCGTTTTGGTCTGTTGTACATAGGGTCCCTATGAGTATTAACCAACTCTCAGTACCTAAGAACAGCAATAACAACCTGTTAGGTTTAGGAAGTGAAGAACTTTGATACACACTTATTTATTTACTAAGAAAGTGTATTTCTTTCCTAAATTGTGAAGATGAATATGGGTTGACTATTAGTGAATTTAGACTTGGCTAAATAGCTCATAACTTTGTGTTTGTTTATTTTATAAGATATATAGTTGATTTATTAATCTATCAATTCATGATACATAACATATGGAAAAGTATGTGAATCAGAAGGAAATAAAAATGAACAATACTTTATTATTATCAATAAATTCAAGTTCATGCTTCTTATTGGAGTTCAAATTTCCTTTTGATTGAAGGGCTACCTATTTTATGTAATCCAATGATTACTTTGTAACCCAGTAACAAATTTTACTGCTTATAACGTAACTTCTAAAATTCCTTTTTACTTACCATATTAATTCTTCTAATACTTCCAATTCTTTGTGAGTATACTTTACT
>NW_004444630.1:1975-3572 GCF_000243295.1 Trichechus manatus latirostris | reverse complement strand
TGGACATTCATCTTTACTGTGTGCATTTGGTCTATAACTCTAGGGGTTGACATCACTGAATGGTGTTCTATTAAATGAAATCAAATAACATGTACTTACATACCTGCAGATATTAGACTCTGTTAGATCAATATCCAGTTTAAGTAACTAAATGAAGAAACAAAGAATAACCCATATCCTTTTGTTTCATTTTAAGTGTCATTTGCTTGCTCAGTCTTTGGCATAATAAACACTATGTAAAAGGCAAGCTATACCAAAATATAATACCTAAGAACTATGTAATGTGATGCCAGAAGAACGAACAAGTCTGTCTTGTAAGAAGTACGGCCAGAGTGCTCCTTGGAAGGGAGGATGGTGAGACTTCATCTCATGTACTTTGGACATGTTATCAGGATGGACCAGTCCCTGAAGAAGGACATCATGCTTGGTAAAGTAGAGAGTCAGTGAAATAGTGGAAGACCCTCCACAAGATTGATTGACACAGTGGCTGCCACAATGGGCTCAAGCATAACAACCTCTGTGAGGAGGGTACAGGACTGGAGAGTGTTTCATTCTTTTGAACATAGAATTGCTATGAGTCGGAATTAACTCAACGGGCACCTAACAACAACAGTAACGTGATCCTTTTTCTCACCAAGTTCACCCATAATTACATATTTATGGTTTTTTTTAATTTTTCAATAAAGATAACTGGGAACTTTTACATGCCAACAATTTTGATTGGTCTTTTATAGAAAGTGGAACTTATATCAGTCACTTATGACACCCAACTTCAGAGAACCTAGCAACTCAAAGAGTGTCCATGAAGTTACACATTAAGTTATCCTTAAAAATTAACACCTTCGATAAATGTTGACATGGGAAGATCATGGACAGAAGATAATAGAACATCTTGTGCTTTTGTGAATCCTTAAAAAATAAAAGATCAATGAAACAAGAGTGATTCTGATATGAGTTTCATACCCAAACCCTAGTTTCTACCTCATCTCATTTTTTCATTCTAAGCTCAACTATTTGATTACACTTCATTCTGATCCAGATACAAATCCAGATGTGTTTTCAGCTATTCTTGTCCATGGCCCTGCAAAGCCTGTAGTAAAACTCCAGTAGCTTTTTATGCCTGCCAAATTGAAAATTTTCAATGGAGATCATTTGATAATTTGATCATTTGTTAGTTGCCTTCTTATTTGTATTTACCAATTGATTAATTTTGCTAATAGTGACTAGGTGATAACTATAATTCCACTCAAAATTGTATAGATTATGCAGGTATCTTGCTTGACTCTTCCTGGCTCTGACACCATGAAGTGATGCTTAACTCCAGCCTTTCTACCATGTTATGTTCATTAATCACTCTGGGTCTAATTTTGACAATTTTCCTTTAGAATTCTCAAGAAAATATTCTACAATCCCTCATGTACTATTTTTTCTGTTTTCAAGATAATGAGTACCAATCTAAAACTTATTCAGAGCTATTCTAAGCTTGGACATTGAACATGTTTGCTGATTTAGCATTAAAATATCCCCTGCTGCCTGTGTTAATTGAAGATCGTTGGTTTCTTTGCCTTTAACTTCTTATTCATCTTTCATTAAATAG
>NW_004444630.1:0-1875 GCF_000243295.1 Trichechus manatus latirostris | reverse complement strand
TAGCATTAAAATATCCCCTGCTGCCTGTGTTAATTGAAGATCGTTGGTTTCTTTGCCTTTAACTTCTTATTCATCTTTCATTAAATAGTTATTCCTAAGGAAACTCTCAAAGCACTTTCTAGTCATTTATTCTTTGATCTTATTTTTTCCAGGTCAAATATGAGATAGAAGAATGTCAGGATTTTTTTGTTTTTTTTTTTTCCTTTTTAGTTTTGCCAAATTGCTTAATGTATATGCCTAATTTAAAGTTGGATAGACAAATTTGCATGGCCTTGGGCAAATCAGTTATCATCTGTTTCCTCATTTGTAAAGACAGCGCAAAGGTATGCTGGGTATTGTCAGTATCGAAGGAGACAATGCATATAAAATGCCTAGAAATGAAATGCATGTGCAGTTATTATCCTGTTAGCAAGGACCTGATATTTCAAAATGGGAATTTTTGGAGTACAAGGATCTCAATATATCATGGAATTTTTAAATGGGACCTCTAAAATGATGATACAGAAACAACATATATAGGGAAATGTTTTTAAAAATGGTTTCAAGAGCCAACTGCCTCATACATTTAATTTATTTGGTTTTAAGAATTTTTTTTTTCACTTACATGACTTAAAATAATGCAATTCTAACAAGGGATCTTATAAGAATAACACAATGTCTTTAAACTTAAACCTTCACAGTTATTATTTCTGACACAAAACTTACGCTTTTGTAGTTGTTAGTTGCCATTGAGTCAGCTCCAACTCATGGCGACCTTTTGTATAACAGAATAAAACATTGCCTGTTCCTGTGCCATCTTTACGATCTCAGATATGTTTGAGGTATTGTTGAGGCTATTGTGTCAATCCATCTCATTGAGGGTTTCCTCCTTTTAGCCGGGCCAGTACTTCACCAAACTTGATTTTCTATTCTAGAGACTGGTCTTTCCTGATGATGTGTTTCACCATCTTCATTTCTAAGAAGTATTCCAATTTTATTTCTTTTAAAACTGATTTGTTCATTCTTCAGGCAGTCTATTAGTTTAATAGAGTCTAGGATAGATAGATGACTTATAGATAGACAGAATTTTATTTAATTTATTGACGTTCCATCCAGTGATGTCAACTCCTAGAGTTACAGACCAAACTCATAATGACGAATTTCTATGTTTTATCTTGAAATATGCATCATATTAAATGTATAGGAACGTGATTCTCAACCTTATGCTAGAGGTAAGATTCATTAATCCTGTCTAACATTACATCCTAGTTACACACCTTCAAACATTCTATTTTATTTTTCCCAAATGCAGGACATTTCTTCATGTCTGTTGTGCAACATAAATTTTCTTACAATATTTTCTCTGATCTGCTAACATTTGAAACAGTTTGTGACCTTGAATTAGAAAATTAATTTCCTGGAAAACAAACTGTTTTAGTCATCTAGCGCTGCTATAACAGAAATACCACAAGCGGATGGTCTTAACAAATACAAACTTATTTTCTTAGTTTAGAAAGTGAGAAGTCTATAGTTAGGGCACGGCTGGCTCTAGAGGAAGACTTTCTCTCTCTTTACACTCTGGGGAAAGGTTCTTGTCTCTTTTCAGCTTCTGCTCCTTGGTTCCTTGGCAATCTTCAAGTGGTTTGTATAGTTCCCTCCTTTGGGCTTGCTTGCTTCTGGGCCTATCTGCTCTTCTGTATCTCGAAAGTGATTGGCTAAAACACACCCTACACTGACATGACCTCCTAAACATAACACAGAAAACTCTATTGCCAGATGGGATTACATCTACAAGTATAGGAGTTAGGATTTTTGGGGACACAGTTCAATCCATAACACGTAACTTTCTATTGTAGCTTACAGTTTAGTAATACTATTACTCCCCAGAGGATTTAC
>NW_004444629.1:18849-19894 GCF_000243295.1 Trichechus manatus latirostris | reverse complement strand
ATGGATATCCAGTTTTGCCAGCACCATTTGTTAAAAAGACTGTATTTTCCCCTTTTAATGGACTTTGGGCCCTTGTCGAAGATCAGGTGACGGTAGGTGGATGGATTTACATTTGGGTTCTCAATTCTGTTCCATTGGTCAATGTATCAGTCGTTGTACCAGTACCATGCTGTTTTGACTACTGTAGCTGTATAGTAGGTTCTGAAGTCAGGTAGTGTGAGACCTCCAACTTTTTTCTTCTTCTTCAGTAGTGCTTTATTTATTCGGGGCTTCTTCCCTTTCCATATAAAGTTAGTGATTAGTTTTTCAATCTCTTTGAAGAATGTTGTTGGTATTTGGATCGGGATTGCATAGTATTTGTAAATTGCTTTCGGTAGAATTGATATTTTCACAATGTTGAGCCTGCCTATCCATGAGCATGGTATGTTTTTCCATTTATGGAGATCCCTTTGGGTTTCATGCAGTAGTGTTTTATAGTTTTCTTTGTATAGGTCTTTTACATCCTGGTCAGATTTATTCCTAAGTATTTTATCTTTTTAGGGGCTATTGAAAATGGTCTTGTTTTCCTGATTTCCTTTTCATCATTCTCCTTACTGGTGTATAGGAATCCAACTGAGTTTTCAATGTTTATCTTGTATCCTGCTACTCTTCTGAATCTTTCTATTAGTTCCAGTAGATTTCTCATGGAGACTTTAGTGTTTTTTATGTATAGTATCATATCATCTGCAAACAGGGACAGTTTAACTTCTTCATTACCAATTGGATGCCCTTTATTTATTTTTCTTGCCTTATTGCTCTAGCTAGAACTTCCAGCACAATGTTAAATAGGAGTGGTGATAAACGGCATCCTTGTCTTGTTCCTGTTTCAAGGGGAATGTTTTCAGTCTCTCTCAATTAAGAATGATGTTGGCCATTGGTTTTGCACAGATGCCCTTTATTATGTTGAGGAATTTCCCTTCTATACCTATTTTATTGAGAGTTTTTATCAGGAATGGGTGTTGGACTTTGTCAAATGCCTTTTCTGAGTCAATTGAGATGATCATGT
>NW_004444629.1:16356-17900 GCF_000243295.1 Trichechus manatus latirostris | reverse complement strand
ATTCCATCTCTGATCTCTTCTATTACCCACTGATGTGTAAGCAGGGTATTATTCAGTTTCCATGTAGTTGATTTTTTTCCCTTGCTCTTTCTAGTGTTAGTTTCTACCTTGATGGCATTGTGGTCAGAGAAGATACTTTGAATTATCTCAACGTTTTCGATCTTGTTGAGGACTGCTCTGTGGCCTAAGATGTGGTCTATTCTGGAGAACTTTCCATGTGCATTGGAAAAGATTGTGTACTTTGCAGTGGTTGGATGGAGTCAAGTTGGCTGATTGTGCCTTATAGGTCTTCTGTATCTTTGCTGAGTTTCTTCTTAGTTGTTCTGTCCATTACTGAGAGTGGTGTGTTGAAGTCTCCCAATGTTATTGTGGAACTGTCAATTTCTCTTTTCAGTGTTGTTAGAGTTTGTTTTATGTATTTTAGAGTCGTGTCATTGGGTGCGTAGATGTTTATTATGGTTATGTCATCATGATGGATCATCCCCTTAATCATTAAATAGTGTCCTTCTTTGTCTTTTATGGTAGATTTTGTTTAAAAGTCTATTTTATCCGAGATTAGAATTGCCACTCCTGTTCTTTTTTGGTAGTTGTTAGCTTGCTATATTTTTTTCCTACATTTGACTTTTAATAAATTCACATCTTTATTTCTAAGGTGTGTCTCTTGTAGGCAGCATATTGATGGATCCTGTTTTCTTATCCATTCTGTCACTCTTCGTCCTTTTATGGGTGCATTGAGTCCATTTACATTCTGTGAAATTATTGATAGATGTGAGTTTGTTGCTGTCATTTTGTAATGCTTTTTTTTGTGGTGCTGAAGATTTCTTTGTTCTTCTTACTGTCTTGTGCTGAGTTACTTTTGTTTGTGGATTTTTTTTTTCATATTTTTTGTTTTTGTATGTTTTGTTTTTGCTGAGACTTTATGTTTTTTGTCTTTATTTTTATGAGTTGGTTTGTTAACTTTCTTTGTGGTTACCATGATTTGTATGCTTATCTTTCTAAGTTTGAAGCAGTCTACCATTACTTGGTATCGCCTTGCCTTCCACTTCATTAGAAGGTTATATACCTATGCCGTTTATTCCCTCTTTTATTATTTTGATGTTGTTGTCATCCATTGGTTAACTGCTCTGAATCCCTTTTGTATTTCTTTTGGTTTTGGATAGTCCTCAGAGTTCATTTCCTAGATTGGTATCTGGCTTGTACGGTCCTGTGTCCTAGGTTCTGCCTGTGAGCTGAAGCTGTTTGTCCTCAGATCGAAGAACTCCCTTTAATAATTCTTGTATGTTTGGTTTGACATTTACATATTCCCTTAATTTCTGTTTATCTGGAAATGACCTAATTGCACCATCAAATTTGAACAAGAGTTTTGCAAGATAGATTTTTTCTTGGCTGGCAATTTTTCTCTTTCAAGATTTTATATATGTCATCCCATTGCCTTCTTGCCTGCATCGTTTCTGCCGAATAATCTGAGCTTAGTCTTATTGTTTCTCCTCTGTATGTGACTTCTTGTTTTTCACGAGCTGCTCTCAGGATTCTTTGTTTGTCTT
>NW_004444629.1:0-15395 GCF_000243295.1 Trichechus manatus latirostris | reverse complement strand
GTTCTCTGTCAGTTTTCTCACTCCATTTGGTGCTTGGCTGAGTTCTTTATCTCTTCATTTGATGTTTTAGGGTTTCAGGATTGTTGTATTCTCTGTTTGGCTTAGTTTTTCGGATCTTTGCTGTGGAGGGACGGAGTGGTACTTCTGCCTAGAGTGCCATTTTCTCACTGTAAAATTTTTTTGACAACTTCTCTCCTTCCTCTTCTTCATTATTTCTTTCTTCGCCAGCATTTCTTTCCTCTTCAAAATCCATTATGTCCTTATCTGTCTATTCCTCTTCTTTGTAATCTAGGAGCTGTTCCACATCAGCGATATCAAGTTCTAAGTTCAATCTCTTTCATCATATTATCCTGATCAAGAGCTTGGAACATGTTCACATAACTCAGTAATTTTTTTCCAAATCACTTACTTGCATTTTCCTGTCACTTCCCCTCAGGAAGACACAATGTTCTGGAAACACTGAAGAAAAACAAATGATTGTAAGTGTTATTTGTTGTAACTTGAATACTTCATAAGTCAGGGACCACCTGTATTCATATAACAATATATTGTTTGTTTTGAAATTTTATATGAATGGTTTCATAGTATATATAAACTTTTGTAAATATTTTTTCTTCCCACGTTCTGTATTTTTAGCTTTATTCATGTAGATACATGTAGATTTAGTTATTTATTGAGAAGTGTTTTATTCGTTGAATAAAATGTAATAAACCATAATGTATTTGTTTCTAGATTTTCACCATTAAAAGGTGGTAAAACAGCGACCCTACTTGACCATGCAACTTTTTTCTCATTGATAGAATCTCTCTAGAAAAGAAACTTAAAAAGGAAATTTAATCCCAGTGTGGTTGTCCAATTTATACTTTACCAGGAGTATGCAAACTATGATGTTTGCTCCACAACTTTTGGAACACTTAGTGTTATCGGATTCTAATTTTTGCTAATCTGATAATCCAGAAATGCCAAAGTGATGGTTGGTTTACATTTTTCTGGCTAGTAATATCATTATCTATATTTTCACAGATTTGGGGGCCAATTGTTTTAGTTTGTCTGTTTATAGACTTTCCCATTTTTATCTTTTGAATTATTAGATTTGTCCTTATTGTTGCTTTAAGAATTATTACATAGGTTCGATGTCAAGTTTTATTTGTTTATTGAAATGTAAATATCTCTCCCGTTTGTGAGATGGTTTTTATTTTGTTTAACACATCTTTTACACTTAAAAAGTTTTTTTAACATAATAAAATGTATAAAGATTTTCTGCATGCTTTTGCTTTGTATCCTAATTACATAATCTCTTTTTATAGGGTCATAACAGGGCTTTGAACCTTAATTCTGTTCCAGTTTTCATTCCGGTTCACCAAAATTTAAAAAATTTAGTTTTGTTCCAGTTTCACTTCATTGACCATGACTGAACTGTTTGAAACCAATTTGAACTTGCTTTTTACTCTCTGGTCTCAAATTTATATTCTGCAAATGGATAACCTGGAGCATTTTCATCTGAAGAAATATGGCTGCTAAATTCTTTCCTTATATTGCAGGTAATATTGCATTTTTATGTTAACTCAAATTTAGCTCATCCCAAGATTTTGTAGTTTTGAAAGTAGCAGTATTAAACTATTTTTTCTACGCATTCATTAATAAATAAATCTAAAATTACAATGATGTTCCATTTTAATCACTGTCTCAAAACATTTTAATACAAAAAAACACGATGTAAAATATATTATTTTTTAATTGTATTTTTTAAATATATGAGAGTTCGTTACAGCACTGAGTCACTTTAAAAATAGTATTGTGGTAAAAACACTCCTAACATACTGTATAAATATGAAATTTAAGATTCAAAATACTATTTAGTCAGAAATTCTCAGCTTAATACTATAAAATACACTAAAAACAAACTTAATTTTTATGTAGGTGACATTTCACTACTAACAATAGTAATGTAAAACTGGTAAGAATTTATTCACAAAATGCTATAAATACAAAGTGTGCTATCATACCTAATACATCAAAACATAAAGGCAAAGCACAATAAAATATTTAATACTTTAATATATTCACATCAATTCTAAACTGAAGAATTGCCATAACATTACATAAAATTACATAAAATGAGCATTTTATTACAAATATAGATTTAATTCATACACAATTATTCAGTTTATTTAGAAAACACCATCACAATAAACCATAATAACACCTAATTAAAAGAATACCCTGTAGAACTTCTGGGCAACACGGCGGTATAGTCAGAAGCACCACGCCATCCCTCCACAGCAACAATCAGAAAAACTAACTCAAAGAGAGTCACAAGTCAATCCTGAAAACCTAAGCATCAAATGAAGAGATAAAGAACACAGCCAAGCACTGAATGGAATAAGAAACTGACCGAGAAGAGAGAGCAAGAAGAGATACATGCAGAGATCCCCTATCAGCTACCGAAGCATGGATTCACGATCTTGGACTCCTATCAGAGATCAGTGAACAGGGGGTATGAGAAAGCAGCTTCAAGGAGCTTCCAGCAGGAGACAGAACAACTGGTAACCAACGATATACGCTTTCCCACCCCCCACACTTCTTCACCCCAACTAGCCTCCTCTGCACAAGGACTTCCCTGGGGGGATTTGTTTTTTCTTGTTTTTTTTTTTTTTTTCTTTTTTTGTTTTGTTTTTGGTTTCTTTTCTTCTCTCTCTTATTCCGTTTTTTTCTTTCTTCAATTCCAGTTTCTCGATTTATTCATTTTTTTCTTTTACCCTTTTTCTTTTTTTCATTTTTGTTTTTCCACATTTCTTAGTCTCTCATCTCTCCACTCTAATAGCAAGCTCCCTTAGCACTCCTTTTTGTCTGTGTGTGTATTCTTGGCTCCTGCTCCTCTCTCGTCTCTCTCATCTTTTCCATACCCATCTTAGCTCCACAAATCACAACCTACCCTCTCCTTCCTGCCTACCTGCACGGTGCACTGGACATCACACTCGGAAACAGCACAGGCATGGCGTACTGGAACCTGCCCTGCACTGATTCCCAGTCTGCACTGTAGCCCTGGTATATGCCACAAACAACACATCCCAGCAACTCCCCTTCAGCTGGGCCTGCCCTGCTGTACCATACCTGAGTGACTGACCCTGGTCATTGGAAAAGAGGTGAAAAGGAGAGTTCCCACAGAGGAGCAAAGAATGCACAGCCCGCCTACTCAGAAATAACCAAATAAAACAAAAAAGCAGGACAAAACAAACAAATCTACAATCAGTAAATGAGCAAAATAACCACTGAATGCCCTGAAGACAGCAGAGAATATCAAAACATTTACAAAAACAAAAACCACAGGATGGTTCCAAAGTCTTCCAAAATAAAACACCAGATGACTTTCCAGTAAAAGAAAAGGCACTAGACCTAACTGATAGGGAATTCAAATCTCTAATGTTCAGAATTATCCAAGAGTTGAAGCAAAAAGCAGACAAAAATGAGAAAAAAATAGATAAATCCATAGAAAAGGCACACAAATTCATGAAAATACAGACAAAAAGTTGGAAGAATTCAAGAAAATAATACAGGAACAAAATGCTAAAATAAATTCATAACTAGAAATCATACAAAAACAACAATTAGAAATCAAAAAGATAACAAGATTCCAGAAATGGACAGTGTCATAGAAGGGCTGAGGAGCAAATTTGAAATGATGGAAGACAGGATCAGTGAAATTGAAGACAAACAGTTGGCTACAACTCTGTTTGAGGAAAAATCAGGAAAAAGAATGACGAAAAATGAAGAAACCCTGAGAATTAAGTGGGATACAATCAAAAGCAAAACTCTGCAAGTGATCGGAGTTCCAGAACAGAAGGAGAAAACAGAAAACACAGAGAGGATCATTGAAGAATTGCTAACAGAAAACTTCCCCAATATCATGAAAAATGAAAAGCTGACCATCCAAGAAGCTCAACGAACCCCTTATAGGATAGACCCCAAAAGAAAATCACCAAGGCATATCATAATCACACTTGCTAAAACCAAAGACAAAGAATCCTGAGAGCAGCTCGAGAAAAACTAACAGTCACGTACAGAGGAGAAACAAAAAGCCTAAGCTCGTATTATTTGGCAGAAACAATGAAGGCAAGAAGGCAATGGGAGACATATATAAAATCTTGAAAGAAAAAAATTGCCAGCTAAGAATAACATACCCTGCAAAATTCTCGTTCAAATATAATGGTGAAATTAGGTCATTTCCAGATAAACAGAAATTAAGGGACTATGTAAAATCCAAAACAAATTTACAACACTTATTAAAGGGAGTACTTCAATCTGAGAAATAAACAACAGGCTGACTATACGACAAGGATTATACTAGCCAGATACCAACTTAGGAAATGAACTCTTAAGGACTACACAAAACCAAAAGAATTACAAAAGGGAACCAGAGAGCTTAATCTGTAAATGACAACAGCGTCAGAACAATAAAAGAGGGAATGAATGGTGTAGGGATAGAACCTTCTAATGGAGAGGAAGACAAGGTGATACCAAGTAATAATAGACTGGTTCAAATCTAGGAAAATAAGGGTCAATTTTGAGGTAACCACAAAGAAAGTTAACAAACCTACTCACCAAAATAAAGAAGAAAAACACAAAGTCTCAGTAAAAACAAAACCTTCGACAACAAAAAAATGAAAAAAAATCTACAAACAAAAGGAACTCAGCACAGGAGAGTAAGAGGAGCAAAGAAAACATCCACACCCCCACCCCAAAAAAAAGCACTACAAAATGCAATCCCACTCCTAGGAATATATCCTAGAGAAATAAGAGCCGTCACACAAATATACATATGCATACCCATATTCATTGCAGCACTGTTCACAATAGCAAAAAGATGGAAACAACCTAGATGCCCAACGACAGATGAATGAATAAACAAACTATGGTACATACACACAATGGAGTACTATGCAAAGATAAAGATCAGTGATGAATCTGTGAAGCGTCTCATAACATCGATGAAACTGGAGGATATTATGCTGAGTGAAATAAGTCCATCACAAAAGGACAAATATTATATGAGACCTCTACTGTAAAAACTCATGGAAAAGTTTACACACAAAAGGAACCAATCTTTGTTGGTTACAAGGGATGGGAGAAGTCGGTGGGGGAGGAAACTAAATAGACAGTAGATAAGTGGTAACTTTGGTGAAGGGTACAACAGTACACAATACTGGGGAAGTCAGCACAACTTGTACAAAGAAATGTCATGGAAGCTCCATAGACACTTCCAAACTCCCTGAAGGACTGAATTGCTGGGCAGAGGGCTTTGGGGACTGTGATCTTGGGAAACATCTATCTCAATGGGCATAGCACAGTTTATAAAGACAATATTCTACATTCTACCATGGTGAGTAGCGTCTGAGGTCGTAAAAGCCTGTGAACAGCCATCTAAGATACTCCACTGGTCTCGCCCCTTCAGGAGCAAGGGGGAATGAAGAGAACAAGATACAAGGAAAAGATTGGTCCTAAGGACTAATGGACCACAGCTACCAAGGCCTCCACCGGACTGAGTCCAGTACAGCTAGATGATGCCCAGCTACCACCACTCACTGCTCTGACCGGGATCACAATAGAGGGTCCTGGACAGAGCTGGAGAGGGTGTGTAACAAAATTGTAGCTCACAAAAAAATATCAGATTTACTGTCTGACAGACTGGAGAAACCTCGGCAGTATGGCCCCCGTATACCCTTTCAGCTCAGTGGTGAAGTCACTCCCGAAGTTCACCATTCAGCCAGGGATTGGACAGACTCATAAAACAAAAAAGGACTACTGAGGCACAGCAGTCCAGGAACAAGGACTAGAAGGCTGGAGAAGAACAGGAAAGCTGGTGAGAGGGAACCAAAGGTTGAGAAGGGACCATGATGACATGTCTTGGGATTGTTAACAATTGTCATAGGGCAATATGTGCACTAACTGTTTAATGAGAAACTATTTGTTCTGCAAACCTTCTTCTAACGTACAAAAAGAAAAAAAAGAATTATCTATGTGAGTTCAAATTGACAACAGCGACTCAAAAGTTTTGATGGGAAGCCCTGGGGGCAGTGAGTTGAAGATAATGGTGATGGAATAATTTGGAAAAGGATAGTGAGAATATCAGCACAACGGGAGGAATGTAATTGATGTCACTGAATTGTACATGTGGAAACTTTTGAAATGGTGTAAATTTGGCTATGTATATTTTCACCAAAAAAAAAAGGTCCTCCAAGGTCGAGATGGTAGAGTGTTGACATGTGGCGGGATTGTTAACCAATGTCATAAAACAATATGTGTACTGACTGTTTAATGAGAAACTGTTCTGTAAACCTTCATCTAAAGTACAACAAAAAAAAAAATTTTTAAATCTTTCAATATTGCAACTGGAGGCTCGAATTTTTTCTTTAGTTCTTTCAGCTTGAGAAATGCTGCATGTGTTCTTCCATTTTGGTTTTCTAATTCTATGTGTTTGTACATTTCATTATACTTTACTTTGTCTTCTGAAGCCACCCTTTGAAATATTCTGTTCATCTCTTACTTCATCATTTCTTCCACTCGCTTTAGCTACTCTACATTAAAGAAGAAGTAAGGGAGTCTTCTGACATCCATTTTGGCTTTTTCTTTCTATCCTGTCTTTTTAATGAGCTTTTGCTTTCATCATGTATTACGTCTTTGATGGCATCCCACAGTTTGTCTGGTTTTTGGTCATTGATGTTCAGTGCAGCAAATCTGTTCTTGAGATGGTCTTTACATTCAGATAGGATATATTCAAGGTTGTATTTTGGCTCTCATGTACTTGTTTTAATTTTCTTTAGCTTCAACTTAAACTTACATACCAACTTGAACTTGCACATGAGTAATTGATGATCTGTTCCACAGTTAGTCCCTGGCCTTGTTCTGACTGATGATATTGAGATTATCTATCATCTCTTTCCACAGATGTAGTCCACTTGATTCCTGTGTATTCCATCTGGCAAGGTCCATATGTATAGTCACCATTTATGTTGTTGAAAAAAGATATTTGCATGAATGAGTCATTGATCTTGCAAAATTCTATAATGCTATCTCTGGTGCCATTTCTATTACCAAGGCCATATTTTCCAACTACTGATCCTTGCTGTTTGTTTTCAACTTAAACATTCCAATCACCAGTAATAGTCAATCCCGCATCTTGATTGCATGTTTGATCAATTTAATGCTACAGAGTTGGTAAAATTCTTCAATTTATTCATCTTTGGCATTAGTGGTTGGTTGGTTCATAAATTTTAATAATAGTTGTTTTAACTGATCTTCTGTGTTGGTATGGATATTATCCTATCACTGACAGCACTGTATTTCAGGAAAAATCTTGAAATGTTCTTTTTGATGATGAATGCAAAGTTTTTCTCTCCAATTTGTCATTCCTGGCATAGTAGATGAATATCAGTCCATTTCAGCTCACTAATTCCTAGGATATCAACGTATATGCATTCCATTTCATTTTTGATGATTTCCAATTTTCCTAGATTCATACTTCGTACATTCCATGTTGTGATTATTAATACATATTTGCAGCTGTTTCCTCTCATTAATTATCTAACTAACTAATGAAATTATTTAGACTTGACCTTTGGACAAAGAGTGTAGTGAGAAGAAATGACATGTAAAGCTGGTCAGACCAAATTATGAAAGTCTTTGAGAGTCAATGAAAGAAGCTGAATTTTATTCTCTGGCTATTTGTCATTGAAGATTTATAAATGATATGGTAATTTTCCATTGGTGTGATTATACAGTTCATAAGAGGTAGAAGACGTCTATGGTAGGAGAGTGTGTTAAAGGGGGTGATGATGTTTCACTGTAGAATTTTTGCTTTCCATGTGGGAGATCCAGGTTAGATTTCTAACCAAATGCACCTCATATACAGCCACCACCTGTCAGTGGAGGCTTGGGTGTTGGTATTATACTGAACAGGTTTCAACGGAGCTGCCAAACTAAGTTGGACTAGGAAGAAATGCCTGATGGTTTACTTCCAGTGAAAACCTTATGGATCTCAATAGTCCAATATCCAACGATCATGAGGATGGCCATAGACTGGGCAGAGTTTTGCTCCATTGTGCATGGGGTTGTCATCAGTCAAGTCTGACTCAACAGTAGGTAACAACAACAGAGTGTTTTAGGAAGCTGTAATCTGGGCAGGAGTTAGCAGAAGCCTGGTCTAAACTAATCGTTCTACAATGGAGTAAAAGTGCAGATAGCAGAGCTATTGCAAATTTAAAATTGATGTGATTAAGCAATTACACCACAGGTAAGCAAGTAGGATGCAAAGATAATTCCAAAGATACTTGTCTAGATATGACTAAGGCAGGAGCACCATTCACATTACACAACTGAATAACACAGAAGGAGGAAATGATTTGAAAAGGAAGGAGGCTATACCCACTTTATGGGTGAGATTGTCTAAAAGGCATTAAACAATGGATGCCAATTTGTCCTTATTTTTAATTTAATATTAGTGTTATGACTCTCATTCCATGGACAACAGTATTCAAAGGTTGAGTAGAACAGTGAGAAAAGAAGATTTGTGTATGGAAGAATTTCAAGCAAAAGTAACTCAGTTGGTGAGACATTTCTAAACATACCTCACAGGGTTTGTGTGAGGATCACTTGACACAATATGTGTGAGTGCTGTGTAAGCTGGAAGTTACAAAAATGGTACATTTGCTCAACAGGTATTTATTAAGTAGTTTTGTAGATCAAATTTTGTGCTGGGGCTAAGAATAAAAAAAAATTGAGTAACATATGATTCTTTACACGACTTTGTTTTCATTCAAATAATAATTATTGTCCTATGTATGATATTTGAAACGTCTATAAAGGTGTAATCTAATTTCTAACTTTTGTTTTGAAATTCTTCCTAATGAAAGTAACATAAATAGAATATAAATGTCAATATTAATGCTATATGTCATTTATATCACATGCATTTTAAATAGATTTTTTAATAACATTGATGCTCACTGTTTTAATGACTCTTCAGATATGTTAGGGTCTTATCTACTTAATTCTAATTTTGCATCATTTGATCAGAGTACCAGGAGACTGGCACATCTATTATGTATTCTTTAAAATTTCTGTTAAAAGTATCACAACAAGACAAAAAGCAGATAAGCATTGGAAAATAAAGATAATAATCATATTCTGATACATAAAGGACATTTCTGTTGTATACAGTACAGAAGGATTAATTTCAGAACAATAGTAAAGAGATAATGTTCACTTCATTTTTGAATCAGAATTATAGGCAGAAAGTGAAATGAGTGAGAAGAATCTACATATTCTCAGTGTAGCTCAGTACTTAGGATCACAGTATTTGGATGTAGTTTGGCTAGGTTTGAATCATAGCCCCTTTACTTTCCAGATTTATGGTCTTGGACTAATTACTTATCGTCTCTAATTCTCAGTTTCCATTGATAGAAAATGGAGATAATCACACCTATCTAATAGGAATTTTGTAAAAAGTAATTGAGATAACACATGTAAGGATCAGCCAATTGCCAGGCATACGGTATCCAATTAATACATATTAGCCGTTCAGAACATTTAAATTAATATAGCTACAGCACCTCTTCTCTCTTTTCCCTGTCCTACTCCTCCCTCACACTCTTCTTCCTACCTCTTCTTCATACTTTAGAAGCTAGGCATCCGCACTAACCAGAAACAGGGCAGGCACTAGCCTAATGCCATGATCCCATCCTCTGAGAGGCCAGGCTATAGCTTCTCTTTCAACTACATCATTACTGCCCCTTTCACAACGGTTGCAAGGCCACAGCTTATGGGATATCTGGAGATTAAAAAAAAGGTATAAAGTTGGAAACAGGCTATTATACCAAAATAGTGTAGTTTTTGAAATGATTGAAGTAGTTCTTTAAACAGTGCTTGCATGTATGTGTGCAGGTGGAAGGGAAAAGTATGTCGCAGGTCTTTATGTACTATAGCTATTCAAAGGAAATTTATATTGTGTGTAAATTATTCCTTTTGAAACCATTTTTAGGAATTTAATTCTTGAATTATTTTTTCAAATCAAATTGTGCACAGAACTCCTATCTATACAATAATGTTTTTAAGGGCTTGTAGTAAATGTATATGGCCTGGTAACCCAGTGGTTAAAGTGTTCAGCTGCCAACCAAAAGGTCAGTGGTTCATGTGTGAGAAAGATGTGGCAGTCGGCTCCCATGAAGATCACAGCCTTGAAAACCGTAGGGGGCAGTTCTACTCTATCCTATAGGGTTACTATGAGTCGGAATCTACTCCATGGCAGTGGGTTTTTTTGGGTTTAGTAATGCACGAGGAGGCCTGATTACACAGTGGTTAAAGCACTTGAAAGTTAACCAAAGGTCGGCGGTCCAAACCTGTCAGCCACTCCGTGGTATTACAGCCTTGGAAAACGTATGGAGTTCTACTCTGTCCTATAGGGTCACTATGAGTCAGGATCGACTCAAAGGCAATAGATTTGTTTTTTGTTTTTTTTGGTTAGTGAATGAACACTTCAGCTTGCCTCTGAGAAACACACTTTAGAAAACCTTTGATACAGGGCATATATATATTCTTTTTCTGTGTTTCAGAGAAAGGGGTAAAGTAGCAGGAAAGAATGCCCTTCAATTTGATGGAAGGCACTAGACAAATCTCTGCTGTTGTTGTTGTAGTTGGGTGGAGTCGAGTTGATTCCGACTCATAGTGATCCTATGTGAAAGAGTAGAACTGTCCCATAGGGTTTTCAAGGCTGTAAATCTTTAAGGAAACAGACTGCCACATCTTTCTTCCACAGAGTGACTGGAAGGTTCGAGCCACTGATCTTTAATTAGCAACCTAGTGTTTAACCACTGTGTCACTAAAGCTACAAAAATTAAACTAGGAGCTATGTCAACCTGCTCTCTGTTTTACATCTATATGGGAAAGTCTACAAGCGTTTATATGGATGGTAAGTGGGGGGGTCAAATGCAATAGGTAGATTCTGCTGTTGGTAAACACCCAGCATAGCAGATATTCCTTTGTTTAAGGATGAGTAAACAGGAAAAAAATCAACACGAGTTTTATAAAAATTCTGCACCATAAGAAACAAGAAAGTATTACCCTGAACAAGAATTGGAAGAAAAACTTACTTCTAAAGACTGCTTTCCAAAGCAAACAGAAAAGTATTCCTTCAAGTTCATAGTAAGTAATAGAAAACATGACCACTATTACAATAATAATAATAGCGGGTAACATTTACATAATATTTACTATGTACCATTTTAGATATTTCTATTGTAATTATACATAAAACATACATATAACAGTAATCAAGATCAGTATATGTATATAAAATTAAATACAGATCTTGATTTTTTTTATAAACTGAAAATTCTTGTGTAATCAGGACCCAGATAAACAAAACATTACAATACCCCCTAAGTCCCATTGTCCTCTGTTTCTCTCTCTACTTAACCTCGTACACCTACCAAGAAGACACTATTCAATGGTGTAAATTAGTTTTGCCTGTTTTTGTTTGTATATCATCTTTTGAGGAGACCTGGTGGTGCAGTGGTTAAAAGCTGGGCTGCTAACCAAGGTTGGCAGTTAAAATCCACGAGCCACTCCTTGGAAACCCTATGGGGCAGTTTTATTCTGTCCTGTAGGGTCACTATGAGTCTGAATCAACTCGACAGCAACAGGTTTGGTTTTTTGTATCATCTTTTGTAAAGTGTAAGTAAGTTCAAGTTTTTTGCCCAATTTTTTTCCTCTTTGATTATATTTCTTATGTATTTGTATGAATTCTTTATGCATTCCAGATACAATTTTTGTGTCTGTAGTATGTGTATCCTTTCCCACACTGTAGATTAATTTTTCAATGCATTGTCAGCTTCTTTTCAAAATATTAATATATCTGATTTTTTTTTTTTTTTTGGTTTCACTGTGTATTTGTTTGTGTGTTTAAGAAATCTTTGCCTACTCTAAAGTCATGAAGATGTTCTTGTATGCGTTCCTCTAAAAAGTTTTATTTGTTTATATTTCACAAGTAGATCTGCAATATATTTAGGATTGCTTTGTGTTTATGGTGCTAGATATGGGTCAAGCTACTTTTTTTTTTCCCGGTATGGCTATGCAGCTTATCTAACATTCATTGAAAAGATAAAAAATTTCACACAGGGTTTCAGTGTTGCCTTTGTAATAAGTCAGCTGATCATAAAAGCATATGTCTATGTCTGTATTCTATATTTTCCTCAATAGATCAATTTGCCTAACTATGCCACATGCATTGTTTAACTACTTTCCAGATATTAAATAGCTTAATCCTCACAATAACACAACATATAGGCACCATTAGTATCCCCATGTTATAGTTGAGGAACATGGGGCTTTGAGATGTTAAATAACTTGTCAAAAGTGACTTTGATAAGTCAGTGGCATATCTAATTATATAAGCTGAGATGTGAGCTGAAATGGACAGAGGGTAAATTTAAAAAATGATTGAAGGGAAACCAAAACTCAATAGCAAAAGTGAATTACACACTTGGAGCCATCAAGTGTAGAGTTAACAGGACAGTAAACTCCGTGTTCTTTCAACTGTTCATGAATCTATACAATTTTTCCATCTCAAAGTATATATTGTCCCCATATTTTTAAATGCCAATTCATCTTCAAATATCATCTCCATGGAGAAATGAGAATGGCCCATACCATCAACCTCCACACAGAGGTCAAATAAGATAACGCCTATCATGACTTTTGATATTAGCAAAATCAGTTTTAATGGACTTAAGTTAGAGGATGAAGCCAGATTTCAAAATTGTAGAAGTTTATGAAAGGTAAGAAAATGGCGATATTGTAAGGTAACCAGCTATGAATAGCATGAGGGAGACTGTAGCTGCTAGAAGGATGGAAAGGAAGGGTAAAAGAAGAGTATATATATATATATACATATATATATATATATATATAATTTTTTGTATTGTTTTGTTCCTAAATACTTGGGGAGGAAAGGCAAGAATGTAGAAAAAGATAAAGCTATGGAGGATACATATGTCTACAAATTTGATCTGACTGCTTTCTGTGTTTGTGCAATCTGGGCAATATAGAAACAAACTAAGCCATAGGTCACTTAAATTCTCTACATTTAAAAGAGATAAACTTAATGAGAAAAAGAAAACAGAAATTAGTTTCTGAATTATTTAAAAATATCACAGGAGATGAAAACTGCTTAGTAGTTTCCACTGTGTAGATAATGTATCATGATCAATAAATAAATACTACCCTTACCTTAAGAGCAAATATAGGAATGCATTATTAAAGAAGAAGAAAATTGGTTGGCTTATTATGCCTGCAAATTTAATGGTATGTGTATGGTTTAGAAGCGCTACTTAAATTTTAATACAGCTCCTTCTAATTGGGCCAAAGATGAATCAAAAATAAATTTTATATGTAGTTGCTCTTCAGAGAATTTATTAGTTTTAATCAGGGAAGTTTCTTTTGTTTTGCGTACTGAAAAATCCTGTCATGCTTTGGATTCACAAAGAATTTGGGCTTTCTGACTGTCCCAGATGGAGGGAACATCCCTTTCTGGGAATAGAGGTTTAAATCCAGATTACCCAATGTCTTCGTTATGCAATGCTGCTATAACAGTAATACCACAAATCGGTGGCTAGAACAAACAAAAATGCATTTTGTCACAGTTTAGGAGGCTAGAAGTTCAAATACAGGGTGCCAGTTCTAGAGCAAGACTTTCTCTGTCACCTCTGGAGGAAGGTCCTTGTCTCTTTGTGGTTCTGCTCCTAGGCAATCTTCAAGTGGCTTGGCATCTCTCTTTCCTCATCTCTGCTTCCTAGATTGCTTGTTTAATCATTTTAGATCTCAAAAGAGACTGACTCAAGATACACCCTACACTAATCCTGCCTCATTAACATAACAAGGACAACCTCTTTCCAAATAGGATTATATCCACAGGCATAGAGGTTAGGATTATAATATGTATTTTGCGGGGGACACAATTCAATTCATAATATGCAACAATAGGTAAGAAAATACATTCCATACACCTTCACTATTTATTGGAAATTATTAATTTTAATTTTGAAATATGTCAACATATAAGAATTAACATAGTAAGTACCTAAGTATTCAACTAAGACAACAACCTGTGATATGCAGATGAAACAACCTTCCTTGCTGAAAGCAAAGAGGCACCTAACAACAACAGCAACAAGTAATCACCATTGAGATTAAATCAAGCATAGGTTTATTTCTCTGTCTTATTAATTATATTGTGTTCTTTTTAAGAAATAAACAATTGCACATATAACCAAAGCCCCATTCTCATTCTTTTTTTCTTTTTCTCCTTCCCCAGAAATTATCCTCCTTTTCTCCCTCCCCAGAAATTATGCTCAAGTTTAAAGTTTGCATTATTCTCAGTCATTAACAAAAAAACCTGTATTTCTTTACAGGTAGTCCCCGACGCCTCCGTTGTGAGTTGATTCTGACGGGTCAAAACCTTTTTTTTTTTTTTTTTTTAGTTTTAATTATTACTGCTTTTAATTATCATTATCTGTATAAATCCAATCTTTATTTGTCTCTGAGGGCTGGAAACACTACATATGAACTTACATTTTTATATTTAATACATACATACAGAAAAAAAACACACAAATCATAAAACTTTAATCTGACAATGAAGTAGAGTTGAAGGACGTTGGCATTATGTTAGGTGTGGTAATAACTTCACTTGTGGAAGGCTCTGGATCATCTGGATTATCCCTAAGAATAGGAGTGAGGGTTCTAGTCAGAAAATTAGTGAGAATTGTTTGTATGTTCCATTTCTTTTTTTTCTTCACAATGTCGTAGTAACATCAAAGCTTGCTATCGACTTTTAACAAAACCGTCAGTGTTTAAGTCCATGTTTTCAAGCAACTGAAGACCTTGATTTAATTTAGAGAAAACTTCAACTAATCCTTTCACTGTAAAATTTTTTTACTTTATTTTATTGTATTTCAGGTGAAGGCTTACAGAACAAATAGTTTCTCATGAAACGGTGGTACACATGTTGTTTTATGACATAACAAACCCACAACATATTAACCCTCTAAATTCTCAACCTTTTCTTTTTTTTTTTGGTGAAAATACACATAGCCAAAGATACACAGTTTCAACAATTTCTACATACACAGTTCAGTGACATTGACTACGCTCTTCCAATTGTGCTGGTATTCTCACTTGAGATGAAGGCTTACAGAGCAAAACAGATTCTCATTTAACAGTTACTAAAAATGTTGCCCTATGGCAATGGTTAACAATCTCACAACACATCAACAATATCCTTACTCAACCTTGGGTTCCCTATCACCAGCTTCCTTGTCCCCTTCTGTCTTCTGGCCCTTGTA
>NW_004444628.1:18002-20176 GCF_000243295.1 Trichechus manatus latirostris | reverse complement strand
CAACGACTATATGATTGATTCTCACTCTGCCACTCGATAAACAGGCAAGACACTTTGATGCCACATGAAAATAGAAAAAATGAAAAAGAAGTGTTATTATACTTTTTTCTCTGTTAGCTTTTCAGGACAATTCCAAAAGAGATGAGTTATAAACCGATCACCTTCTGTGAAAAGGGAAGCAAATTTATTAGAAACTTATCAAGTGTGTAAGATGGAGAATCTCGTCTTATAGAAACCTGAATAGAAGAAAAAGGTCCTGAAAAAAAAAAACTGACATAAATACATAAATGTTAATGTGCTGTCATTTTGATGTAGGATGTGAAAACAACAACAACATCAAAAACTTCCAGGAGATCAAATTAGTTCCACTGCTGTCTTATGTGCTTTAGACTTTGAGACTTTATGCATTAATTTATTCTCTAAAGTGTAAATAGAACAAAGAAGGGAATTGAAGAAGGTTGCAAAATGTGCATTTTTGGTGGGTGAGTGTAGGTGGATGAGAAAAAGATCCTAAGAGGAAATACAAAAGTTATTTAGCTTGTTGATTCTTGTAAAAAGAATGCTAAGGGGTCCCTTAGTTTGTTGAGTTTATGTAAATAAAGCAGTTATTTGAAAGGGATATTGGAAATAATTTATATCACATATAGTTATAAAAAATAAAAGAAGAGGTGGTCTTAAATTAGAGGAGGCAGGACTTTATTGGACATAAAGACAGTTTTGTGATAATTTGAATGATTACATGCAGGAAGTTTGACCTGAGGGAGGTGCGAAATTCTCAATATTCTTAGACTTAGGAAGAAATTTCTGTGAAGTGAATTTTTTAGATAGCATCTTGTTCAGCCTAGGAGTTGACTGATGAGTCTATTATTTGGAACTCCAATTAACATTATTTATTTTCTCTATAAAGGAATAAACATTTAGAAGTCTTTCAGAGGATCAATAAGTAGTATATGGATTAAGAAAGTGGATTAAACGCAATAGAACACAAAGAACTAAGGTTCGTCTTATACATTATGGATATTTAATTAATTTAACAAATGATGGGCATAATTACATTGTTCAAGAAAAACTGTTCCAATACTTTCCTTTTTGAGCACAGCCGATCTATGAGAAGGTGTTTTCAGAACATAATTAGCCAGAAGTTTTCCCTGTGGGTATTTGATAACTTACAGGTGAATAAACATCATATCCTTGTGTCCAAGTAAAAGCCCCTCAATGACTATTGCTCAGGCTTAAGCACACCTTCTATGTTTCAAGTGTATTTAAATCTTTGATGAGTAAATTATGTGAGTTTCTATATTGTCTGATACTTGGTTGTATATTTCTCTTCTTTTTAGTATAGCTACAGCTAAAACTATTCTTGATTCTCTCTACTTTCTTTTTCCAGTACCCATTTTTGGGTAACTAAAGAATACTCAGGAACCCTGGTGGCACAGTGGTTAAAAGATCCACTGGTAACCAGAAGGTCAGCAGTTCGAATTTACCAGCTGCTCCTTGAAAACCTGAAGGGACAATTCTACCCTGTCCTATTGGGATGCTATGAGTTGGAATGGACTCTGTGGCAATGGGTTTAGTTTTGGTTTAAAGAATACTCAAGGAGTCCTGGTAGCACAACAGTTAAGCACTAGGCTGCTAACCTAAAGGTTGTTGGTTCAAACCTACCCAGTATCTCCGAGGGAGAAAGAGTTAATGATCTGTTCTCATAAAGATAAAGCCTGGAAAACCCTATGGTTCTAATATGTCACTTGAGGTCATTGTGAGTCAAAAATGGACTTGATGGCACCCAACAACAAAGAATACTCAGTGTGGTCCTCACAGATTTCGTATTTATCTCTCCTTCCTCCTTAAGTTCACTTTTCTCAGACTTCCACTTCCTATGTCGTGGATAGGGTTAGGAGAGGCAAAAGGCAAATCATTTCAATAGTGAAGAATATATTACTGATAAAGACTTACTGAGAACCTCGTCCAACAACTTTAGCACTTTAAAGACACCTGCAGACATAGTACTATAATTTGTTTATAGTTATGGAATTTCTGAAGAGTGGATCTAGAAAGTAACGCCAATTTTATCTCCTAAACAACCTCTCCACCACGTGTTTGTCAGTTTGTTGTACTGTGGTGCCTTGCATGTTTTTGTGATGCTGGAAGCTATGCCACCAGTATTTCCAATAGCA
>NW_004444628.1:15949-17090 GCF_000243295.1 Trichechus manatus latirostris | reverse complement strand
GAACTGTGGTATTATAAATACATTGTTTGCGATGGTGGCGCAATGGCTAAACATTAGTCTGCTAACCAGAATTTCTGCAGATGGAATCCACTAGTCACTCCTTGGAAACCGATTGGGCAGTTCTACTCTGTCCTATATGGTCGCTGTGAGTTGGAATTGACTCGACGGCAATGAGTTTGTTTGGTCTCACTATTTTAGAAGACGCCCTGGTGGTGCTGTTGTTAAGAGCTACTGTTGCTAACCAAAAGGTCGGCAGTTTGAATCCACCAGCTGCTCCTGGGAAATCCGATTGGGTAGTTCTACTCTGTCCTGTAGGGTCACCATGAGTCAGAATCAACTCGACAGCAACGGAGTTCTATCAGTATTTTAAGGACCCGGTGGCACATTGGTTAAGTGCTTAGCTGCTCAGTGAAAGATTGGCAGTTTGAACCTACCAGCTACTCTTGGGGAAAAGATGTGGCAGTCTACTTTCTTAAAGATTTACAGCCTGGGAAACATTGTGGAGAAATTCTGCTCTGTCCTACAGGCTCAGTATGAGTCAGAATCCACTCAGGGGCAATGCTTTGGGTTTGTTTTTTTCACTTTTTCAATAGCAATCTGATTTTTATATCTTGGAGGCTACTTTTCTTATGTCGGGGTCACAATTTCCACATGATTGAATCCTTTAAGCAATTTTTGATAAATGTAACATTTTTCGTGTGTCCCCTCTCCCCTCGTTTTTTGTCCTTAGCATTGTATTAGCAGCTGAGTTAATAAAGAAGGATAATACACAGTTTCTTCCTTGAAGCTATATACATCTAAAACTAAAGGTCAGCAGTTCGAATCCACCAGGCCCTCCTTGGAATCTCCATGGGGCCATTCTTCTCTGTCGTATAGGGTCAGTATGAGTAGGAATCCACTTGATGGCAACAGGGTTTTTTTTTTTTTTTTTAAATAATGTTGTGTGGTATGTACTACATTGGGCATGAATAAAGTACTATGAATAGGAATATAGAAGAGAAAAGTATGGATTCTTCTTATGGTGGGAAGTAGAAGTAGGGAAGGCAAATCTAAACATTACAGTATGTAATTTAACTCTATCTTGAAGAATGGATTTCAGTTCTCTTCTAGAGAGAGAAGAGCAGCGGGTGGACGTGGTAGA
>NW_004444628.1:7982-11027 GCF_000243295.1 Trichechus manatus latirostris | reverse complement strand
TATTTCCTCCTCATCCTTGTTCCTTTACCTTGAGTTAAGAGGCTTTTCTTTCTATTTCTCTCTCCTCTTTCGGATTTCCTTACCATTTTTTCCCATTCCCCCTTTTGTTCTTCTCCTCTCCTTTCCCTTCATCCCCTCTAAACTCCCTTTATTCCTGTCCCTTTTAAATGTCTCTATTACACTTAAAAACACTGTCTGTGGGCAGGCTTCTTGTTCTAATGGGCCTGTGTGTGTTGGTAACAATCTTCCGTTGTGGAGTGTGAGTGAGGGGAGGCTCGCTGAGTGGGAAGGGGAGAGTCACATAAAGCAGCGACTTTCACTCTTTGTGATAGTGACCCACAGTAAGGAATATAGTATATGATCTCCTGCCTGCAAACATACACAACCTGAACAAAGTTTCACCTAACAATACTTGTCTTTATGAAATTTTCTCTTCTTTTTTCTTTCTTTTCTTCTCCCTTTCTTTCATTTCTTAAAAACTCTGGTCACCACCCATTACATTGAAGGCACTGTTGGGCAAGTGCATAAATTATATCTTGTTTCTCTTTGCTTAATGGTGGATAAAGAGATAAGCAAGTTAGAAAACAGTCAGTTACTAACTTAGAGAAAATGTCTTTGTTGGGCTAGTTGACTGAGGGGTTCAGCAGGTTAAATTATGTGTTGAGCTCCCTGATAAATTGCCTGCAGGACATACTTATGATGGAGTGTTCTGTTTATCTCCACTAAACAGCCCCTCTGCATTCACTATGGTCTACCTACTCTCTCTGGTCACCTTACCCATTTTATTATTTTTCTGAATTTAGGATCTCATCTTAGGATGGCAAATCAAAGTGTTATCAGAAATGACTGGTCACTTGTATGAGATGATAATGAAGTATTCCTGGTGTCTGAGCGCAAGAATGCTTATGCCATTGCTACCTGCTAACCTGAGTGACAATATAATGACTTCAAATAAATGTATTGAAAGAAATTTTCTTTCTTTCGTAGGTGACTGACTATTTTATCAGAAATAAACTGTAACAATGGGCTTACATTCACAGAATTGCTGAACTTCCTTGTGCTCCGTCACTCAGAGACAAATGACTTGATAGAGTGATGGAATGGCCTGCTGGATGCACAGTTTTTGTACGAACTGTGAGAAAAACCCTTAGCAAGTTTGGGATGCTGTCCTATTTGATGCTGTATATTCACGGGGTATATATGCTTGGTAAAGTAGAGGGTCAGTGTAAAAGAGGAAAGACCCTCTAGGAGACGGGTTGACTCACAGTGACTGCAACAATGGGCTCAAGCATAACACCGATTGTGAGGATGGGGCCGGGCCTGCTAGTGTTTCATTCTGTTGTACATAGAGTCACTATGAGTCAGAATCGATTTGACAGCACCTACCAACTACAACATACCCTAAACTGGTGGCAATATATGATGTCATCTCTCCTATAGCTGAAATGCAGGAATCCAAGGTGGCAGAAGTCACACTAACTATTAGGCTAAATAATCTGTGGGGGAAAATTTTGCTTCCTACTCTTGCAAACTTAGACTTCATAGATTTGGAAGTCCCAGTGTTCTACGGAGCATAGCCGAGAATGGCCCTGGATCACTATGAACTTCACATGTCAGTGAACTAACAGGCAGGAAAAGACCATTCTTCACCCAAATTTGTGTCTCAGGAATCTGACCTGAATGGATTACATTAATAGGCTCCTTGTATCAGTTTTCTGGTTGGTTTGCCCAATGTGGAACTCTAGCAAGAAACCAAAATGAGGGATGATGTGGAGAAGATGGGGTCATTTATACTCATCTCTTCTCTGTAGGATCACAGTGGGCTGGCTGTGTTCTTCTGCAGTGGCCTTCTCTACTAAGCTCTTCATTTCTAGGTTTTTGCAACTAACCTCTGTCCTAGGAGTGGTCGACTGCACCTGCTGTTACTAGCCTGGGAGAGTGCTCCCACCTTTGTTCTCCTTTACACTGCCTAAGCTTTGTAAATATTCCCATTATTAAACTCTTCTCAAGTTATCTATCTTCAGTGTCCTGGTAGTATCTTTGCAGGTATAAGTATTCAGAGTTTAAAGCTAAGGTCCGTGTTTTCTTGCCTAGTAATCTTACTCTCCGAAGTACTCATTGAAAAAGTTTATTCTTTATTTCTAAGGAAATATTTATAAGCTCAGAAACATACTATGCAATCTCTTTTGCTATACCATTTTTCACTCAACAGTATATTTTAACTATAAAGAGTCTAAAAATGCTTTAGAATGGCTTCAGAGTATTTGGGGTTGTGCATGTTACATAAATACTTTAATTTCTCAACAATTGGTAAATAATTCAGTCGTTTCACTTTAAACTCTGTTCCCCGGAGCAAACTTGCATAAAACTAAATCTTTGTGGACAACCATAATTACTCAAAATATAATTGTTTAAGAAGGGAAGTATTTATGTACATTTCCTTACTATTTAACTATCCAAAAGTTAAGCATATTGGCTTCTAGAGATGATCAATATGATTGTAATAAAATTATCCATTTTATATGTTTATTTTCAAATATTATTTCTAATATTTGTAAAATGGCCAACAAAATGGCACAAAGTTGTTAAACAGAAAATATTCCACTCTCATTTTCCTCTTTCTCTTTAGTGCTTTATTATGAGCTTTTAGAACCTTTGGTTGTTTTGGTCAAACCAAATAGGTCTCTAGAGGCAAAGTCCCTCGACCCCTGAGCTCCTTCTAAGCAAATGTCTTTGCAGTATCCCTTCATCACTGCCCTGTAGAGCTGTTAATTAGCTTCACTTTCTTCATCTTCAAGTTTTTTTGTGACACTTTGTGTTAAGTGAGCACAGGCAAACCTCAGACTCCATGAAGATGTTCTATTCTTTATACAGGTAAAATGGAAGGATGGAAATAAATATAACAATATGTAGAGTAACTGTAGTATTGTTCGTGCTTCTTCTTTGGAATTGCTATGGACAGGAATCATCTCCTAAACGGCTTGAGTGTTACCCTGAAACAGAGCAGACAAACTCTGGGTTAAAGAATTGAATAGTATAAGAGTA
>NW_004444628.1:5430-6786 GCF_000243295.1 Trichechus manatus latirostris | reverse complement strand
GTCTTATACATTATGGATATTTAATTAGTTTAACAAATGATGGGCATAATTACATTGTTCAAGAAAAACTCTTCCAAAACTTTCTTTTTTGAGCACAGCCGATCTATGAGAAGGTGTTTTCAGAACATCAGTAACCAAAAGTTTTTGCTATGGGTATTTGATAACTTACATGTGAATAAACATCATATCCTTGTGTCCATGTAGAAGCCCATCTATGACTATTGCTCAGCCTTGAGCACACCTTCTGTGTGTCAAGCGTATTTAAATCTTTGATGACCTAAACTATGTGAGTTTCTATATTGTCTGATACTTGGTTGTATATTTCTGTTCTTTTTAGTATAGCTATAGCAAAAACTATTCTTGATTCTCTCTACTTTCTTTTTCCAGTACCCATTTTTGGGTAACTAAAGAATACTCAGGAACCCTGGTAGCACAGTGGTTAAAAGATCCACTGCTAACCAGAAGGTCAGCAGTTCGAATTCGCCAGCTGCTCCTTGAAAACCCTAAGGGACAATTCTACTCTGTCCTATTGGGATGCTATGAGTTGGAATGAACTCTGTGAGAATGGGTTTAGTTTTGTTTTAAAGAATACTCAAGCAGTCCTGGTAGCATAACAGTTAAGCACTAGGCAGCTAACCTAACGGTTGTTGGTTCAAACCTACCCAGTATCTCTGAGGGAGAAAGAGTTAATGATCTGTTCTCGTAAAGATAAACCCTGGAAAACCCCATGGTTCTACTGTGTCACCTGAGGTCATTGTGCGTCAAAAATGGACTTGATGGCACCCAACGACAAAGAATACTCAGTGTGGTCCTCAAAGATTTCATATTTATCTCTTTTTCCTCTGTAAGTTCACTTTTCTCAGACTTCCGGTTCCTGTGTCGTGGATAGGGATGGGAGAGGCTAAAGGCAAATCATTTCAATAGTGAAGAACATATTACTGATACTGAGAACCTCGTCCAACAGCTTTAGCACTTTAAAGACACCTGCAGACATAGTACTACAATTTGTTTATAGTTGTGGAATTTGTGAATAGTGGATCTAGAAAGTAATGCCAATTTTATCTCCCAAACAACCTCTCCACCACGTGTTTGTCAGTTTGTTGTACTGTGGTGCCTTGCATGTTTTTATGATGCTGGAAGCTATGCCACCAGTATTTCCAATAGCAGCCAGGTCACCCACGGTGGACAAGTTTCAGTGGTGCTTTCAGGTTAAGAATAAAGGCCTGGTGAACTACTTCTGAATACCATCCAATGAACACTTGGTATCACAACGAAGTATTGCTCAGAATAGTGCTGGAAGATGAGCCCCCTGTGTTGGAAGGCACTACACAATGGCTGCAACAATGGACTCAAACA
>NW_004444628.1:0-2928 GCF_000243295.1 Trichechus manatus latirostris | reverse complement strand
AGATTCCTTTCCAATAATTCATTCCATTCCATTAACACATGATAACTTATTTATCTATTCCTTTATTGTGGACAGATAGGTTAATTCCATTACCACATGCATTTCCGAGGAAGAATTAACTGGTTTGGATGACACACATTATTTCACATTCTCATAATAGTTCTGTAAGACATTTCCATTTTACAGATGTGAAAAAGGGCTCACAGATGAAATGCATGTCACTCAAAACCACTAAGTATTGAGTGGCAGGATGTGATACATGTTTTTTCAGATACTGAAGCCTATATCGATTTCATTATACCGTGCAGTTTCTTTAAAAATAATTACTATAAGAGGTTTTAAGTACGAATATAGAGATGAATTCAAAGAGTGACATACTCACACACAAGAGACTATGTTTCGTATCAACCAACAGATGAGTCTAGAGTCTCTGTATCCACACTGAGTTTGATGATATGATCAGTTCACTGTGGTACAAATGGTGGACTCAAGCTGTTTACTGAGGACCTGTTATGTATCTTCTTGGCACTCTGGAGGTTATAAAGATGCATGATAGGTGGAATAGTTTTACAATCCACTTGGATTAAAAATGAAACATTAGAAACAGAAAACAACTTGTGTTGGAGTAGTTAAGAGTGATTTCCTGAAGGAGGTGAAACTTGAATACAGGCCACATTGAGAAGACTTCGTTGTGGTTAGCTGGATCTTCTTAAGAGATTTCAGTTCCCTCTCAAAAAATAAAGGTTGAGTGGAGCAGATTCAACTGGCCTTTTTCCGGTATAAGTCTATTCAGACGACCATTTTTCTCCAAAAAGGAGTATTCACCCAAACAACTAGCATAAAACTAAGTGTTTTAGCAAAGTGCCAAGTTTCTCAGGAGCACTGATGTGCTTTAATTAATTGATACAGTTGTCAGAGATAGTTAATCATAGAGGCTAAGCAGCAGTCATTGGTATGTCAGTATATGACAGTCGTTAGTCCTAAAAGGGGCTCATCTTTCTTGAACATTTTCTATATTCACCCTGCCACACGTTTTTGTGCAGACTGAATCATCGGGGTATTATAAGTTAATGAAGTAAAGGAGGAAACTGGGAAAAGTACTGATCTTGTAGAGGTCCCTGGGTGGTGCCAGTGGTTTGTACTTGACTACTAACCTAAAGGTTGGCGGCTCAAACCCACGCACTGGCACCCCATAAGAAAGACCTGGCTATCTGCTTCCCTAAGGATCACTGCCAAGAAAACCCCATGGAGCAGTTCTACTCTGTAACCCATGGGATTGCCACAAGTCAGTACTAATGCGACGGCAATAGGTTTACTAATTTTTGAGCCAGTGGACCTATTTTCTAGCACTTGCTCTAATGTTAAACTATGGCCCTGGTCAAGGTATTTAACATATTTGGGTATTTATTATAAGGAATCTGCTCACAAGATTGTGGAGGTTGGCAAGTTCAACATCTGTAGGACAGGCGTGAAGGCTATAAACACACACAGGATTTGATGCTAATGTCTCGAAATTCTTCTCTGGGAAACAGCAGTGTCTGCATTTATGGCCTTCAGGATAGTAAATAAGACCTCAGTTATGTCTATGGTAATTGCCTTTATTCAAAGTCAGCTGGTTGGAGACTATAAACACATCTACAAAATATCTTCACAACAACAACAAGACTAGTGTTTCATTAAATAACTTGGTACTATATTCTAGATATTTTGGAGCGCTGGTGGCACAATGGGTCAGATCTTGGCTGCTAATCAAAAGGTCAGCAGTTCGAATTCATCAGCTGCTCCTTGGAAACCCTATGGGGCAGTTCTACTCTGTCTATAGGGTTGCTGTGAGTTGGTATTGACCCAACAGCAACAGGTTATGTCCTAGATTTTTTACGGTATTATAACCATGAGTCAGTGCCAACTGAATGGAACTAACAACAGTAGCAAGATAAATTGGAACATGAAATTAACCATCATAGGCATTAAAAGTAGAGTCAACTTGGTGGTAGGGAGCAGCTCTATATGGCAGCCACCAACTTCTCTGTGTGATCACAGTTTTAGGGTTCATCGGTATATTAGGATGGATGTAATGCCAAAGTGTAGATGTTGTTGTTTTTAGGTGCCGTTGAGTTGATTCCAACACAGAATGATCCTAGATACAGCAGAATAAAACACTGCTCTGTCCTGCTCAATCCTCCACAATCCTCACAATTGTTGCTATGTTGGAGCTCATTGTTTCATTGTTTCAGCCACTGTGGAGATAGACTTTCATAGTTTTTAGTTTTATCCTTGTAGTTTATTAATATAATTCTTATAATTTATATTTCTTTCTAGTCTCCTCTTTTAGCTAGCACTGCTGGCAAAGCCAATGGATGGAGCAAATCACTCTGTGGTGTCAGAGTTTGTGTTCCTGGGACTCTCCAATTCCTGGGAGATCCAACTTGTCCTCTTTGTGTTCTCCTCCATGTTGTATGTGGCAAGCATGACAGAAAACTCCTTCATTATTCTCACTGTGACTTCTGACCCACACTTACATTCCCCCATGTACTTTCTGTTGGCTAATCTCTCCTTCATTGACCTGGGTATTTCTTCTGTCACTACAACCCAAGTTGATTTACGATCTTTTCAGAAAGCCCAAAGTCATCTCCTTTGGAGGCTGCATTGCTCAGATCTTCTTCATCCATATCATTGGTGGTGTGGAGATGGTGCTGCTCATAGCCTTGGCCTTAGACAGACATGTGGCTATTTGTAAGCCTCTCCACTACCCAACCATCATGAGCCCACGAATGTGCATCTTTTTATAGTGTCAGCCTGGATGATTGGCCTTATCCACTCTGTGGTTCAATTGGCTTTTGTAGTAAACTCATGTTTCTGTGGCCCCAATGTGTTGGACAGCTTTTACTGCGACCTTCCTGGGCTCATCAGACTGGCCTGCACAGACAC
>NW_004444627.1:0-20398 GCF_000243295.1 Trichechus manatus latirostris | reverse complement strand
AGCCAGACTCAATGACAACGTGTTTTTTATAGTTAGAAACTCATAGTGATCCTATAGGACAGAGTAGAACTGCCCCATAGAGTTTCCTAGGCTGTAATCTTTTAGGGAACATATCACAGGTCTTTTCTCCCAAAGTGGCTGTTGAGTTCGAACCTTTGACTTTTCAGTGCCACTGGGGCTCCATATAGTGTCCCTATGAGTTGGAATCAACTGAATAGCACACAACAACAATACTTAGAAAAATCATTTCTCATACTTCATGACCCTGCCTTTCCCAATCCTTTCTATCCTTTAAAACCCAAGTCCATACATATTCATTCATTTACTCATTCATTCATTCATTTAACAAGATTTTATTGAACATTGACTAGTTCCAGGACTGTTCTGTCATTGTTAGGTGTCAATAAGTCAGTTCTGACTCATAGTGACTTCATGTATAACAGAACAAAATGTTGCCTGGTTCTGTGCCATCCTCACAATAGTAGGTATGTTTGAGCCCATTGTTGAAGCCACTGTGTCAATTCATCTCATTGAGAATCTTCCTATTTTTTGATGACTCTCTACTTTACCAAGCATGATGTCCTTCTCCAGGGATTGGCCCCTCCTGGTAATGTGTGCAAAGTGTCATGGATTGAATTGTGTCCCCCCCAAAATATCTGTCAAATTGGCTAGGCCATGATTCCCAGCATTGCGTGATTGTCCACCATTTTGTCATCTGATGTGATTTTCCTCTGTGTTGTAAATCTTGTCTCTATGATGTTGATGAGATGGGATTAGCAGCAGTTATGTGAATGAGGCAAGACTCAATCTACATGATTGAATTGCATCTTAAGTCAATCTCTTTTGAGAGATAAAAGAAAGAAGCAAGCAGAGAGACATGGGGACCTTATGACACCAAGAAACAAGAGCCAGGAGTGCACATCTTTTGGACCCAGGGTCCCTGTGCTGAGAAGCTCCTCGACCAGGGAAAGGTTGATGACAAGGACCTTCCGCCAGAGCCGGCATACAGAGAAAGTCTTCCCCTGGAGCTGGGACCCTGAATTCAAACTTTTAGCCTCTTAGCCTGTGAGAGAGTAAATCTATCTTTGTTAAAGCCATTCACTTGTGGTATTTCTGCTATAGCAGCACTAGATAACTAAGACAGTAAGCAAGACAACGTTTTGCTATCTTTGCTCCTAAGGAACATTCTGGTTGTACTTCTTCCAAGACAAACTTGTTCATTCTTCTGGCAGTCCATGCTATATTCAATATTCTTCACCAATGCCATAATTCAAATGCATCAATTCTTCTTCAGTCTTCCTTTTCCATTGTCCTGCTTTTGCATGCGTATGAGGCTATTGAAAATACCATGGCTTGGGTCAGGTGCACCTTAGTCATCAAAGTGACATCTTTGTTTTTTAACACTTTAAAGAGGTCTTTTCCAGCAGATATGTCCAATGTAATACATCTTTTTATTTCTTGACTGCTGCTTCCATGGGTGTTGATTGTGGTCCAAGTAAAATGAAATCCTTGGCAACTTCAATATTTTCTCCATTTATCATTATGTTGCGTATTGCTCCAGTTGTGAGGATTTTTGTTTTCTTTATGTTGAGGTGTAATCCATACTTAAGACTGTGGTCTTTGATCTTCATCACTAAGTGCCTCAAGTCCTCTTCGCTTTCAGCAAGCAAGGTTGTATCATCTGCATATTGTAGGACTATTCTAAGCACTGGAAATAGAGACTCCTAGGTAATACTTTAATCCTTCCATATCTCCCAGTTTTCAATGATTCATGCTCCATTTTAGCTCCTGTAACTCTTCCATCTCTTTGTCCATTTACTGCACCATGCTGTTCTAAATTTGCCTGGAACTCAGAAATATATGTCTTGAATCCAGAAAAAGAATATTGCATTTTAAGTGGATATAACAATAAACAAATTACATTCACCATAAGTGATGAATTTCTAATGGACAAATTTATGAGACAACTACAGGGTGAGAGTGGCTGAAAAAGTAGGGAATTCCCTAAGTCCTTAAATCTTGTGATAAGCTTTTCTCTCCCTAGCTAAGTCTGTCTGGCATGCTTTATCCCTTGTTTTATTTTTGTCAAATATGGTCCCATTAAGCATGGGTTTTTCTTTCATTTCTCATCCCCTAACCACAAATGCTGTCATCAGGCCAGCAGGGAGATGTCAGCAGTACCACATCCTTATCCCTAATTTCTGATGTTTCCTTTCCACATCTACCAACCATCATATCTTCACATTACCTTGTCTTTCTTTTTCTCTTTCCTTACACTAAACTTTGATTCATCATATTTTGATCAAGGACCCAGTAGATGGATCCTGATCAAAAGGAGGAAAAATGTGGAATGGAATTTTAAATTCTTATAGACACCAGACTTACTGGACCCATTGAGACTGGAGGAACTCCTGTATCTATTGCCCTGAGATAATCTTTAAACCTCGAACTGAAACTATCCCATGAAGTTGTCTTTAAACTAAACAACAGTTTAGCTCTATTAGTGAAGAATTCTTGCCTTCAGCATTGTGCTCTTTTAAAGAATTGTCTATATGAGACCAAATAGACAACAGTAACCCTATAACACATATGAGAAGTTTAGGGGGCAGAGAGTCTAAGTTAATGGTGGTGAAGAAATAAGGGTAGAGATAGCAAGAATGGTAACACAATGTGAAGAATGTAACCAATGTCACTGAACCGTATGTGGAAAAATTCTCGAATGGGAGTGTTTTGTTGTGTATACTTTCACCAAAAATAAAGTGAATATTTAAAACAGATATCAAGTAGAAAGAGAAATATTGATTCTTCAAGGATGTGAACACTTCACTATATTTCCATCTATATTTTTGCCCAAACTCAAATTTATCACTGGTAATGTCTACTTTATAAAGCCCAGGCCCTTCCTTCAAAGCATCCAGCTCTTCCCTGGATTCTGACTTGATCAAGTGCATAAAGAGAGAATAATGTATTACTATTTCTTCCTCATAGTCTTTTTATTTCTTATATAGAAGCTCTAAATAAAAGGATGATATGGAGCTCTCTCTCCATCAAACACTCCCCTGACAACTTTTATAACCAAACACTCCACCGACAACTTTTATATCTGCTCTGGGACAAACTTCTGTTCTCTAAAAACCAAGGGTAGGGAGTTTAAGAATGCTCAAGGGTTAAGTGTAATTGATGGCTGTAAAATGGAGGTAGTAGTAATAGCAGCATCAGAACCTGTCTAACTTTGGGGGTGATAATGTGAATCAAGACCAGCCCAAGGCTGACCTCTATGAGGTGGAGGTCAAACACACCTCCACGCTCCAACCTTTTTACCATTTCTGACACCAGCCATCTCTTCCATGGCACTCTCTCTTCTCTTCTGGGTTCAATAATCCATTGCAATGGCCACACAGAACTCACAGACCATACTTACAGTTAAGTGGTTTATTAAGGAACAGGGTACAACTCAGAATCAGAATTAACAGGCTACAACTTGGGATCAGGATCAGGAAGCATATAGGCAAAGTCTCCCTTCTTCAGTGCAACACTGCTCCCTCAGCACCTGTTGATCGTGCAGGCCTCTCTCTGCCTCAAGACAGGCTTCCTCTCAGCTCCCTAAGGATGGGCCTCCTCTAGGACCCTCAGGATGGTTTCCTCTCAGCTTCTTTAGGACAGGCTCCTCTTGGCCCTGCTTCTTGTTGCTGTCAGCTCTGCTGCTTGGGCCTCTTCTGGCCTCTTGCTGTCTTCAGTGTTACAGCCCTTGACCCATGTTGCAGCTCTCTTAAGAGGTTCCTTGCCTCCTCTCTCTCCTCTTTTCCCTCTTCTCTCTTCCTGTAGCTTCTCTTCCTGCTTCTCTCTGTCTCCTTTGAAAAACCTCTGTGGGGATGGCTACTTGTATTTACAACTCCTTGTCAATTTTAAGGCAGAGCCCCTCCCAGTTGGGGGGGGGGCACAAACTGACCAATTCTCTCTCGGTAGGCCATAGACACTTCATTTGCATAGTAGGCTACAGACACTTCCTTTGTGTGGTCTATAGTCACTTCATTTGCATAGTCTATTGACCAATCCCTGCAAAGTGAACACCAATCACAGGGCAGGCTGCAGCCCAGGGGCCAGACAAAAAGTATCAAACCAAGTTGTTTACAGCTTACTGAGGAAATGTCAATCAACCTGGACCAAAGTAACAAACCCTCTAGGGTAGAAAACTAGGGCAAAGGTAACTCCTCAGGGCTTAAGGGGAAAATCTCTCCAACTGTTTTTCCAAAGAGCCAAGACAAAAGCCCAGATAAAGGAACCCATTTCACCACAATGGGAGAAAAAGTGATTTGGAAGAAGAAAGGTAACATAAATGAGTGAGGGGAGTGACAGTTACATGGAATTCTGATGTAAACATTAAGTTTCTCCCTCTTTTTTTTTCTCAAGTGCTTTTCATAATCCTCCACTTCGTGATAGTGGGGGCTGTGGTAATAAGAGAGAGAAGAGTAGTAGAGGCTTGTTCTATGAGAAAGCAGTGAAAGGTGGGCCTGTGAGAACTTGTTCAGTGCTCTTTCATGTCCCATGTAAGTGTCTTTATCTTTTGGGTCTCCTCCAGGTCCAGGCCCTGCTCACCATCACATATCCACAAGGGATACATTCCAAGACCCCCAGTAGATATCTGAAACTCAGAATAGTACCGAACCCTATATTCTATGTTTTTTCTATACATACATATGACAGGTACCCAGGGTGCCCTGGGCAGGCAGCATTAACCCATGGAACTTTGGCAGGGCACGCTCACCCAATTGTGTTTTCCAGGCTCCTGCCAGCTGAGGAGGAGGAAGCCAGCTCCGGGATGGAGCCGGATGGAGCCAGAGGGCACAGGAAGGTGGGAGCTTTCATCCTGCTACTCAGAATCACACACAATTTAAGTATCTTCCTATCCTAGCTGACTGTGGGTAACTGATCCAAGGAAAGCGAAACCACAGATAAGGAGGACTACTATACAGAGATGCATAATACTTCCCTCCTTCCCAAAAGAAATTTGAGGGTCTCACAAGAGGTTAGCCTTGGCATCTCTTACTTTACTGAGGCTTTCTTTGGCTCCTCCTTCTCATAACTGTCACTATCTGAGTATGAGTTTCCTTTTCAATTCTAAAGACAGACTCTAGAGTCCAGCCATATCCTACTTTTTGAGAGCCAGCCAGGGGCTTCCCAGGTAAGCACAGAGGAACAAAGGCATCTGTGCTTGGGATTTCCCCACCCACAGCCTCTCCACTTGACGCTACTACCTCTGAATCTCTCTTGTTTCATATGTCACACACAGGTTCCTTATAGATCCCAAGCACCCTGACTCACAGCTTCTTTTACTCACATCCTTGCATCAGGAACTTCTCAGAGGCTTCGTCTGCCAGAAACTAGTGACGTTGCCTCTCATCCAGTCTCTACTGGACAGAGAAGAAAGTCTACCAGAATTTCACAGAAACAGAACTTCTTCATACCTTCCACATGCATTGATCTTCATCCTTTTCCTTGATAGTTTCCGTTCTTCTCCCTACCCCCAACCCTACTCAGAAGCCTGAAGCCCCTCTCTAGCTATCCAACTGGGGAAGTATGTCTCAAATCTAGAGGACTATCTGAGGTGAAGGTAACCAAGGAGTTTATGAAAATACTATGGAGGCTATGGGGGAAGGGAGAATGTTTATCTCCAACAGGCCTTCAAACCCTGCCTATCTGCCCCACAATACCACAGCAGGAATGATTTTGGGTCCACTCTGTTCTTCTTATGCCCTGTAACTACACACCTAAAGCTAAGTCTTCAAGCGTCTGCAACTCACTCTACACTCACTGCTCTGGAAAACTCTTGCATCTCCGTGGCTTCATTCACATCTACACAAACCAAAAAACCAAACCCGTTGCCGTGGAGTCGATTCCAACTCATAGCGACCCTGTAGGACAGACTAGAACAGCTCCATAGAGTTTCCAACGAGCAGCTGGTGGATTCAAACTGCCCACCTTTTGGTTAGCAGCCAAGCTCTCAACCACTGTGCCACCAGGTCTCCTCACATCTACACAAGTAACTTCCAAATCTACATTGTCTAGCACTGCCCTCCTGCCAATGGAAGACTTTTTCTTCTAATTTTAAAAAGAAATTTGAATATTTTCATGGGCCCCTAAAAGTAACTAGGCACTGTTTGTAACCAGGAACTTGCACTTGTCTATCTTAACATCATTCCAAACTCTTATTTTTTATGTTTTCATTGGAGAATCTTTCTCTCCCCAAAATTGACTTTAGTTTAGCTAGTCTCTCTGATATCTCAGCTTAAGTACTATATATTTCTTCTACCCCATCATCTTTTATTTTCTATTCCCTTTAATTATATAAAATGCATAAAAATGGCCTCCAGAATATTCACCATTGAATGAATTTTCAATGAAGAACTCTTCATCACAAAGCCTAACTCCCTACACCAGTTAATTTGGTGGGTAGGTGTTCTTCCATTCGTGCAATTTAGTGGAATGCATATTATAAGATCCTGCTCACCCTCAAGGATGAATTCAGTTTTGCCTGCTCACTGAAGCCTTTCGCTAAGGTCAGAATCAGTGCACCTCTCAGTGTTCTCCTAGCAGTTTATACTATAAATTACTGGCATAATATAATATACTCTTAGATATCTAGTGCTGTTATAACAGAAATACCACAAATGAGTAGCTTTAACAAACAGAAATTTATTTTCTCACAGTTTAGGAGGCTAGAAGTCCGAATTCAGGGTGTCGGCTCTAGGGGAAAGCTCTCTGTCTCTGTCGGCTCTAGAGGAAGTTCCTTGTCTCGACTAGCTTCTGCAATTGGGCAATCTTCATGTGGCTTGCGTCTCTCTTCCCCTATCTCTGCTTCTTTTGCTTCTTGTTTAATCTTTTTCACATCTCAGGAGAGATTGACTTAAGACATACCCTACACTAACCTGTATGATTAACATAACAAAGACAACACATTCCTAAATGGGATTATAACCACAAGCGTAGAGGTCAGGATTTACAACACAGAGTTTTGGGGAACACAATTCAATGCATCATACTCCCAGCACAGTGTAACCCTATCCTTGCACTTAACAAATTGCACTGTATATACATAAATGTGAAGTGCTGAGGATACCATGAATATAGTAAATTTTCTCCTTTCCAGGATGTTACAGTTTGAGTACGGGAAGATGACAAAAAAGAAAGCGATTACGATATTATGCTTAAGTCTCTCACTTGGCGAGTAGGATACAATTTGGATGTCTAACTAAAGTAATTTTAAATTGGTTTATTTGTCTTGTTATTGTTGAGTTGTAAGAATTTTTTATATATTCTGGATACTAGACCCTTATCTGGTATATGTTTTGCAAGTATTTCCTCTGATTCTGTATGTTGCCTTTTTTTTACTTTTTTGATAGAGTTCTTTGATGCACAAATGATTTCAATTTTGATGAAGTTCATTCAGTATATTTACTTTTTCTTTTGTTGCTTGTGCTTTAGGTGTCATATCTAAGAAAGCATTCCCACATCCAAGGTCATGAAACTTTTCTTGCATATTTTCCTCTAAGTTTATTGTTTTAGCTCTTACATTTCAGTCTTTGATCTTTTTTAGTTAATTTTTGTATATGGTGTGAGGTAAAGGCTTAACTTCATTCTTTCACATGTGGCTATCTAGGGCAGTATGAAGATAATTTCATGACCCAGGTGTTGATGGCACCCTTTAATATAATAGCCCCAGAAAAAGTCTACTTATTCATTTACTTTATTTCACAGATGAAGTTCATGATGAAACTGGTGATGAGAAAATGAATCTGGCAACTGATGTGATGGGCTGCTTTGGTCGTGCTCAATTCCCATAGGGTCGTTCAGTAGGAATTGACGGAGACGCTTCAACAGTAGATCGTAGCTGTCATTGGAGGTGATGACTAATATGGACCTTGAAGCACACAGACCCTTGTCAATTAACACTTCCTGATAGCTTCCACCACCTGGCTGGTGCAAAAGTCTGGTGATGCATCCACTTCTGTTAAAGTTGCTTTCAGGGCCCCTCATGGGATCCCACTTGCGATGCACACCTTGTGAGTTGTCTGGAGCCATCCTAGCATAGTGGTGAAATCTTCACGTGAGATTAGACAAGAATGAAAGCTAACAGGTGTGAAGGAAGATCTATAATGAAAGCATTTTAAATTATGAAAGACGTGGAGGGTCAAATTTATTCCCCAAATGTACTACCTCTGAACTAATTAGGGAAAGATCTTTGAAACTTTAAGAAGTTGAGTTTAGGACGAGTAAAGGAAAACTATTTCATTTCCATATAGCATCTTGTTACCCAAGGAAATAGATGCATAAATTGATTGCACAAAGTTTAGGTAAAAACAAGGGTGGCAGAGGCATGGAAGGTTCAAAGGGCAACCAGAGTAGTTTGTGCCTGCTCATAGCCTATATACAAAGTTTACTTTAGTAAGGACACCTCAGCCCTGCCCTAGGTGCCGCTGCAGTGGTTCTCAAGTCAATTATTCCTAGACTTCCAGCAAGAAAAACACAGAGTCACCCAGCTCTGAAATATTGAAGAATTTATTGTTCTCAGAGAATTCTCAAGAAGAGGTCAGCAAAGGGTTCCTCAAAGGGGATGGGAAGCCCAGCAAGGGAATTATATACACACCAGTGCTGCAAAAATGTCAACATTTATTAATTACCGTGTAAGTGCCAGGAACCTTGCTGGGCCTGGGAGCTTTATGGTCATAAAAGAGGACAGGACTTAAAGGGTTCAGCAGGTAAGTCAGTCATTGGGGTGGAGAGCACAAAAAGTGAGAAAGGAAGCTGAGACTCGAGTTTGTAGGGCAGCTGGAGTTCAGATGTCTCTTAGGTCCTCTGATTTTACATAAATCTTGTCACCTGCAGCAAGACAAACACCGTTACTGTCATCCCTGGGTTCAGGACTCCAAACTCAGGCCCACCTTCCTCATTCCTTTTATATCTGCTCCTTCTCTTATCTCTGCCCTGTCCAGGCCCTAGGGATTATGTGGTCATTCCTGCACTTGCCATTGTCCTCCAGGTGAGCAGCAGTGAGGAGTCACATAGAATCTTAAAGTGATAGGATTTTGCCCCAATTCCAAGCTGACTTTGAAGACAGCCTAAATGCTTCAAGCCTCCAAAATATCCTCAGAAGGGAAGTGGAGACATTACTGAGGCCACAGAATAAGCTTAACTCTGGGATGAAAGTGAAGGAAGGATAATTGGTCACACTGTGTAAAACTGCTCTTTGAAGGGATTCCAAAAACACGGTACATTTTCTCAGCTGATCTCTGTTGATTATCAGATACGACTCAATACTTTCTTCTTCCTGAAATTCTTTACTCCCTTGGCTTATATAATAACATGTTCCCAATTCTTCAGCCTCTCTGCTTTCTCTCAGTTTTCTTTGACTACTTATGGTATTTTGTTAATAATGGATTTTTACATTAATTTTGATTTTTAAGAATATTGTGTTAAAATATCATTTATCTCGATTACTGAGTTTTTTGGTGCTCCCTTGAGTTTTGTACCCAAGGCAAGTGCCTTACTAGTCCCAGCCCTGCTTTCTATAATTCCCTTTAAAGACTGGCATTCTCCAGGGTTCTCCTCATTCTGTTCTTTTCATTCTGAACAATCTCCTTGGACAATCTTATGCCATCAACAGTGACCTGCATATATGTACATCACTGACAAAGTTATTTATCTCCAGCTTGGGCCTCTCCATTTAACTTCATACACTTATTTTCAACTGTTTACAGAACTCCCTACTTAGTTGTCTAACAGACCTCCAACCCAACATGTCTAAACTAAGCTCTTCATTTTTTCCCCCAAACCCACCTCTGCTCTTACACTTACTGTCTCAGTAAATGTCACCGTCACTCAGTTTTTCACCCAGGACAGGAGTTGGTGTCCATTCAGTGAATAAGCCTGTAGATTCCATCTCTGACATATCTCCCCAAATCTGTCTTTTACTTTACATACATTCTGTCATTACTATAATTAATGTCTTACTATTTTTCACTTGAACTAGTCTTTATACTACCACCAGAGTCATCATTTTATGTATAAATCTGATCAAAATATCCACAGTTGTACTGTTGATTGCCTGCTAGGCTGTCAAATTCTAATCCCAACTTCAGCAATTGCTAGATCTGTGATTTTGTAGAAGTTATTAAGTTTTAAAATCAATATCCTCTTTGTAAACGAGGAATAATAGTAGTGCCTATCTAAAAGGACTATCAAGAGAATCAAATGGCACTATGTATATAAAGTATTTAGAACTGTTCCAGGTACATAGTAAGTGCTCAAAAAATGTTACTAACTATTGTGTCATTGTCCTACTTCAAATCCTTCAGTGGTTCCACAATTACTTTCAGCATAAAATTGAAAGCAGAGCATACATGGCACATAAAGTCTTATGAAAGTTTCTCTGCTTACCTTTTCAGCCTTCTGTCATGTCCCAACGTGCATTCTATTTATAGCCATGATGAACTCCTTACATGGATCATGTTCTTTTAAGCTGCTGTTTCTTTCTATATGTTCTTCCTTCTGCCTGGAATGCCTTTCCTTTGTTTTCCTGTCTATATTGTACTTATTCCTTAAGATTTATGCATTTACCCTTACTAGAGGACTTTCTTCAACCTTGCCCAATTCCTGTCCATTGCACCTTCTCTGTGCTGCCAGGCTCCAGTTAACACCTTTATTACAACATTTTCAGTACTGTATTCTAATAATCATTTTCTTTTATTTTACTCCCTGGCCACAGGAAATGTTTGTTTATCATTATATTATCTGCACCTAGAAAAGAGCCTAGGACAAAGGAAGTATTCAACAACTTATATTAGATGAATTAATAATATACTAAACACTTTAGTAGACATTTGTTGAAGAACTACTATATAACAAAGGACATTTGCTAAGCTTTACAGGTACAAAGATGATAAAAAGGGTGTTCCTGATTCATGAAAAGATGACCAACTAGCAAGAATTCCTGGTTTTCTCCTCCCTCATCACAATCCTCAATGGGAAAATTATAAAAGAACAAAGAAAGCCTACATCTGAGGAACCAACATAAAAACTATGAGAAAAATCTGGAGAGGTCAAAGGTCATTGTGAACTAGTGTGCATGAGGCAAGGGATTGGAGAACATAGGGGCAGGAGCCTGGTTTGGCTTGTGGCTAGATGCAGCAGTGGTAAGACTTGGTGAAGAGTTTTTAAGTTTTGTTCTTTCCTCGCTCCCACACTGCCTTGGGAGAATCACTGTCTGTCTCAGTGTCTTTGTAAATCAGAAATCAGTAGCCAACCAAGCCCAATGGTGTTGGCAGGATAATATCAGCATAACAATAAAGCTCTGATGGGATGAAAAGCTGATGAGAACGGTTACAGGGAGTGGTCAACAGTGGTGCTCTGATACCTAGGACTCCCCCACTCTGGGGCTCATTATCTCATATCTCCTTAAATTTACTAAGGTTATGAATCTGATATCATCAACAGTAATAAATACTATAAAGGCTTATCTGAATGAAGAATACACAAGACTCATATGGAAGATACTTTTAAATTCTATTAAAAGACATAAGAAAATAATCTGAATAAATTAAGAGATTTACATGCTTAATATTTAATATTATGAATATGTGAATTTTTTCCCAATTAATCTATAATTTCAATGCTATCACAATAAAAATTCCAAATAGAATTTTTGAGAAACTTGATAAACAATTTAAAATAGATATGACATAATAAATTAGCTTAAATAGCTAAATCAACAACAAAAAAGAAAAGAGAGGAAACTTGTTCTACTAGATACTAATACATACTACAAAGTCATAGTAGTCAAAACACTAGGATACTGGCACAAGAAGAGACAAATAGATCAATGGAATAAAGCAGAGACAGACCCATTATAATGGGAACTTAATATATATAATAAAAGGGCCATCAGAAACCTATAGAAAAAGGGTTAACCATTTAGTAGTTTTTGGGAAAACTGGCCTACTATACAGAGAAGAATAAAACTTGATCTCCATTTAACATCAGATACAAAGGTGCATCGTAGATGAATTGAAGAACGGAATGTGAAATTTAAAACTACAAAAGATATTGTAAGAGAATATCTTTGAGACTTCACCATGGGAAAGAACTTCTTACACAGATCCCCCAAAACAAAAGCATAAAATAAAAATACTGATGGATTTTTATTACAAAATATTAAAGATTTCTGTTCAATAAAGGAGACCAAGGAGGAAGGTGCCAGAAGTCGGATTAGGAGAAAGCATTTGCAATGCTTAAAATTGACAAGGGCCTACTAGCAAGACTATACAGGGAACTGCTGCAAATCAATAAGAAAAAGATAAGATCTCACAGTAGAAAAATGGGCAAAGGATATGAACCAGCAATTTATAGAACAAGAATTCCAAGTGGCTAACACAGAAGAAAGTCCAACCATAAGTAATTAAAGAAATGCAAATTAAAACTGCAGTAATATATTCCTTTATGTATGTGAGATTGGCAAAAATTAGAAAATGGGATAATGTCCAATGTTGATGTGGATTTAGGAGTTGCAGAAAATTTCAGGTACTGCTGGAGGAAATATACATTAATTCTGGTGAGCAGCTGGGCAGTACTTAGTCAAATTAAGGAGTTGCATCCCCAATGACCCTGCAACCCCTTTCTAGGATATATGCATTCCAGAGATTCAGGTCCATATGAGAACATAGCATTATTTGCCATAGTGAAAAACTAGAGGCAATGCAGATATCCCAGGTGAAATATAAATAAGTGGATGTGCACAGTAGGATTATGGGCTAGTTGGCAGCAACAGATTAGAATACAGAATTAGATCTATAATAGAATATGACTTTGGTTAATTAAAAATACATGTACACTAAACAATACTATATGCTATACAAGGAGATATGCAAGTAAAAGGGCACTCATCAAATCCATTAGAATGTTTACCTATAGGGTTGGAGTAAGAGGTTAGATACGGCAGTGGGAACTGGGAATAGAAGGGAGCAAATAAATCAAGAAAGAGAACTTGTAGGTACCAGTGATGATAGTGTGAGGAGTATGACCAACTTAACCCTCTTCACTTGAGGTGCAGCATAAAAATTAACAATAACAATAATAATAAGATGTGGTCATCATCACAGAAAGATCATTAATGGGAAGAGAGCTATAAAAACATAAATATATAAAATATATTAAGTACCATGATAAATAGGAAATATGGAACCCCAAAGGAGCATTTGTATGTGAGCCTTGCCGTTCAGTGAGTGCAAGTGGTATTCAGTGGAGATATCAAACAAACTCTCTATTAAGCATTTATCACACTGTGTGACAATTATGTGTTGAAAGACGTATCTGGCTCCACTACCAGACTACGGGCTCCTTGAAAGTTTGGACTTGCTCTTTTTCTTCATAAAATGAAGATGGAGTATAGGATCGCTATGAGTTGGAATCAACTCGACGGTAACGGGTTTGGTTTTTGGTATGGTTTAGGATTGCTAAGAGTCAGAATCGACGCGACAGCAATGGGTTTGGTTTGATTTTTGGTATAGGATAAGTGGTTAAGCCAACAATCTTGGATCCAGACTTCCTGGGTTTGAAAACTAGCTCCATTACTTCCTGGCTGTGTGGCCTTGGTCAAGTTGCTTAATATTTCTGTGCCTTATATCCCTCACATGTAAAATACTTACAATAATAGCACCAACCTTATAGAGTATTTGTGAAGATAAAATTAGTTAATAAATGTAAAGCACTCAGAGTAGTGCCTGACTCGTATTAAATACTCAATCATTTATTATTATCGTTGTTGTTGTTATGCAGCTCAATGCTTTTAACCCATTAAGAGATCCACGTACACTTATCAAATTGAATTCTTCCCTTCCTTATACATCCCAGGCTCCCGCCTCTTTCTCTCTGACTGTATCCTAAGATCCCCACCCCAGAATAACTCACAGAGGCCCCCGGTCCCGAGGGTCACTACTGGAACGCAGAGCCTTTATGATGAGGACAGTGCCAGCAACGATGCCCACCAGGCCCACTGCCAGGCCTAGAGCACAGACCACAGTCTCTGTCGTCTCAGGCACCTGGATTGGCTCCTGGGCCTCTAGAGGAAGAAGAAAGAGATGGAGTCAGAAGGTGCAATGAAGGGTGGAACTGGCCTGAGATGTGTGTGGGCTTTGGAGGTTATAGACCATCTGATGGCATGTTAGGATAAGGAGAAGACTGAGACCTGGTAAGTGGAGAAAGCAGGTGCTGAGGACGCCAGGTCCTGGGAGTGAAGAGGGTTCATGGGAGGTTATTCATAGGGAAAGAGGCTCCATACCCCAGTGCTTGAGAAGCGGCTCCTCCAGGCCCCAGTGCTCCACCTTGCAGTCATAGACATCCTCTGCTGAGGGCACGAAGGTCAGGTAGTGGAACTTGTAGAATTTATAATCTGTTCTGGGCAGGAAGATGCTCTCACCAACACCGTCAATGACCGTCTGCCCATTGCGCAGCCACGTGACATTGAGCACTGGAGGGAAGAACTTGTCGACATGGCAGATGAGGGTGTTGGGCTGGCCCAGCTCCACAGGCTCCTTAGGAAACACAGTCACTTCAGGGGCCTCTGAGGGGAGATAGGACCTGGTGAGTCCCCTGTTTTGGGATAAATACAAAGGCTCTACCTTTGGGGTATCATCTAACTCAGGATCCTGATTCAGAGCCAAGAGTCTCATTCCACTGATTAGCCTCACTCAGCTCAACCTTTTTCTTGAGTGAGACGGAAGATCCAAGCCCTTGGCTGTACTGGACTAAGCCCATGGTCACCCAGGGAAAGATGACCACTCAGTAGTGGGCATCTGGGTCTCCCGTTCTGTGTGTAGCAGAGGAACCCTCTCCTCCCTTTCCAGTAGAGCTAATGAGGAAGAAGCAGAGATAGCCATACCATTGGTGGCTTGGGTGTGGTTGGAACGTTGGATCATGATCTTCAAGTTGCTCTTCAATATAGCAAGGTCGGCCAGCCCACCCTGAGCATCAAAGGAAAAGGCTCGGCCAAACTCTGGCAGATGCCAGACAGTCTCCTTCTTGTCCAGATCCACGTAGAACATCTCATCCTCATCAAGCTCAAACATATACTCCCCTGATGGACTATATGTCTGTACAAATTTTTCATAAGTTGACACATGATCCGCTGCATAAAGAGAGAAAAAGATGACAAAATGTAAATATGAATATGTGGAAACCAGAGAATGGATAAAGATTTATTAATATAAAAAAGGCAGGAGGAAAGTGTTCAAAGGAAAAACATAAAGGGGAAGAAGGAGTGACACCAAAAAGGTGATAATGTAGAGTAGATGATAGTAGTTGTAAAAAGAAATGAGAAAGGAACAAACTGAGAAAAGAGTATTATTGATAAGTCAGGACACTTCCTTGGTCTTTGAAAGTCTAGGCATCATGACCCTCCAGAAATATCAATAATAATAGCGACAGGTAACATTTATTGAATATGTGCTATGTGCCAGGCACCACTCTAAATACTTTACATATATTTTCTCTTTGAATGGTGACAATAACCTATGAAGCAAATACATTCACACCATTTAACAGATTATAAAATGCAGCGAGTTTAAGTAACTTGCCCAAGATCACGTGGCTATTGGTGGAACTAGTAGAGAGATTTTTCTATACCCAAAGATCTAAGAATTGTAGAGATGTACATCATAAGGTCTCAGATGTAAAATTATTTTTAAAGTCATGAGGAGAAGGAACTTTATTTTTTCTATTTAAGGAGTAAAGATAAAAAAAAAAACAGAAAATTTAGGGGAAGAAGAAAACATACTTCAACTTTGAGTGCTTTTTATAATCTTTAAGTTTCTGTTTTAGTTTCTGAACGTGAAACTGCAGGACGCATCCTTTGTTCAGAAAAGTTTTCATTTTAGGCATATTAAATTCAAATGTGTAGTACAGCTATTTTGGCAATAGTTCTAAGCTTTCTCTTTGGATTTATATTTTTCGTATTTATTTTAAATGGAACTACAAGTTGTTGCTGAGTTTGAAATACCTGTGGGATTTAAGTTATTTTAATTCTTAATCTTATCAGTTTATAAGTAGAAAAAACAAGAGAATAAAAAAGAAACCGTCATCATTAAATAAAGCAATGAAAATATGACAATTTCTGGGTTTAGAATAATAGATGAATAAGAATAAAAAGGGGAGCCCTGATGGTGCAGTGGTTAAGAGCTCAGCTGCTAACCAAAAGGTCAGTGGTTCCAATCTACCAGCTGCTCCCTGGAAACTCTATGGAGCAGTTCTACTCTGTCTTACAGGGCTGCTATGAGTCAGAATTGACTCAAGGGCATGTCTTATTGTATAAGAGTGAAAAGGGACTTTCGAGGTTATCTGGTCAAACCTCCTAACTCTTGGATTTTCCCTATAGTGGCCCCGACATGTGAGAACCCCTCCTGTGCTTGTACACTTCTAGGGAGAGAAGGATCATTCATTTACAAGGACACTTAGGTTCCTCCTCAGTTTTAAAAATTTAGAGGAATTACCTTCTGAAAAGAGTGTAAGATAAAAATAGACAAAATCCTCTAAAAATTGAGAACAAAATTGCCTACACGAATGCAGTTTGTACTTCTTTTGGTGCTTTATTTTTTAACATTTTCACAAATTGTGGGGTCTAAACATCAGCCAAATTGAGACAAATAATTTTTCTTCAAATGTTTTTTTCATTCAGACCAAAAGAAATTATAAGCCTATTATATGTCAAGCATTGTTAGACACTAAAGAGTCAAATAAAAATGAGATAAAGCTCTTGTCCTCAAGATGCTTACAATCCACTGAAGGAGACAGACAAATAAAAAGACAATTACAGGCACAGTTTGGTAAATGCAGAAATATTGGTACGCACAAGGTGCTATGAGGTACAAAGAGGAAGAGGAAGTACATTGAAATCAAACAACGCATTAGGGAAACAAATAATGTTGCTTGAGTTTAGACAATCAGAAAACAGAAGGAAAAAAAAGTCATTTCTCAGTCAGGGAGAAGAATGTCAAAAAGGGTAGGCCCAGCATGACATATGACATATTGGGATAACTGCAAACCTTTCAGTATGATTAGAGCTAAGGCATATACGGGATAGCAGTGGGAGATGAGAAAGAGACAGGCAGGGGTCAGATCATGATGAGGCTTGCATGCAAAGCTCAGGAGTTTGAACACTATCCTCAAAGTCAGAAGGAATTATTAAGGGGTTTTAGACAGGGAAATGGCATACCAGATTTGCAGTTTAGGAAGATCACTGTGGCAGCAGTATGCCGGATGAATGGCAGAGGGCTAGTTTAGAGGCAAGACCATAGCAGTTGTAGCAATGAGAAGAGTGAAAAAGGGTATAGAAGCAGAAGGAGGGAGAAAAGGAACGAATGTGAATAACTTTAAAAAGATTGGACTCTAGTTGTTAACCATTATCATAGGGCCAATATGTGTACTAACTGTTTAATGAGAAACTATTCTGTTTTGTAAACCTTCATCTAAAGTACTAAAAAAAAAAAAAAATTACCTATGTGAGATCAAATTCACAACAGCAACTCAAAAGGTTTTATGGGAAGCCTATGGGCCAGTGAGTTGAAGATAATGGTGATGGAATAATTTGGAAAAGGATAGTGAGAATAGCAGCACAACTGGAAGAACATAATCGATGTCACTGAATTGTACATGTAGAAATTTTTGAAATGGTGTATCTTTGGCTACGTATATTTTCACCAAATAAAGAAAAAAGGTCCTCCAAGGTCGAGGAGGGAGAGTGTTGACATGTTGTGGGGTTGTTAACCAATGTCATGAAACAATACGGGTCCTGACTGTGTAATGAGAAACTATTTGTTTTGTAAACCTTCACCTAAAGTACAATAAAAAAACTAAAAAAATAAGATTGGACTTCACAGGAATTGGTGAGTGATGTGGAAAGTAAGGGAGATGGGTGAATCCCTAGACTAACCAATGCAATGAACTTGATTCCATTAAATAAAGAGGTAATAAAGGAAGAGGGTCTGATTGGGAGAAGATGTTGAGTTCAGTTTGGGGCATACTGAGAACATCTAAAAGGCATCTAAGTAGAAATGATCAGTTGGTGGTTTTATCTAATGTTTGGATCTTAGGAGAGAGATTTGGGCCAGTGACAGGGAACTGGGAGTCATCATTGGTAACTAAAGGTTAGATGAGATTGTCCAGGAAGAGTGCATTGCAGAGATCTGAAGATATAACCTGGGGAACATGAAAATCAAGAGGCAATTTCAAAACAAAATAAGCTGAATAGTGCCTGTCTACCATTACTGAACATTTTGATCAAAGACACAATAGATGGATCTTGATCAAAAGGAGTAAAAATGTGGAACAGAGTTTAAAATGCCTGTGAAAACCAGACCTACTGGACCCACTGAGACTGGGGAACCCCGAATCTATTGCTCTAAGATAAACATTAAACCTTGAACCAAAACTATCCCCTGAAGTCATCTTTAAACTAAACAATTTACCTCAAAATATTCTTAGTAAAGAATATTTGCATTGAACATTGAGACCTTTTAAAGAATTATCTATATAAGATCAAATTGACAACATAACTCTATATGGCATAGATGAAAAGTTTAGAGGGCAGTGAGACTAAGTGAATGGTGGTAAAACAATACAGGTAGAGTTGGCGAAATGGTGACACAGTATAAAGAATGTAACCAATGTCATTGAACTGTACATGTAGAAATTGTTGAATGGGGGGTATGTTTTGTTGTGCATATTTTCACCAAGAAGAAATAAGAATAAAATAATGAGAATGAGGAGGATCCAGAGAAACATAAGGACAGAGTAGGTTAAAGGAGGATTAAAAAAAGTTTCAAGAAGAAATAAGAAGGAAGTGATTACAGTGCTATTGCTTTCAAGAACTCAAGTCAGATAAACACTAAAAAGCACCCACAATGTTTGGTCTCATATAGAGGTCAGTTAAGGCCAGGCTGAGAGTATCTTCAGTGGTATATAGGAAACAAATGTCAGAATGCAGTGGGTTCAGGATTGATTGAAGTAAGAGAAAATCAAAAGACATTATAAACTCTTCAAGAAGCTTGGCTATGATGGTAAGAAAACAGAATATTTCTAGGGTAGGATGTAGAGTTAGGGCTAAGTTGTATTTTATTTGTTGGCTCATATTTGTGTTTTTAAGGTAGAGAACATGCTTATATATTGAGAAAGAAGGAGCCAGTAGGGAGGAAAGAACTAAATATAGAACTTAGTTAATTGGTAATATCTATCAATAGCCCTAAAAAACACTCATATCTATACAAAGTTATGTTCATTATGGTGTTTCTTATAACACAACATTGGAAATAACCTAAGTGACCATCAACAGGACAACAGGTACTTCTGTTTCTCCCTAGTCTCATCTCTTTTTCACTTCTACCCACCCCAAGATCCCATATCTTAAATAAAAGTGTATGGAGGCCATACTTTGCATCTTCTGGGAATCTGCTTTTATATTAAGAACTCTACTCCTTCACAACACTAGATTTTTGGATGGCAATATGACTCACAGATTTGATGCTCCCTGATGTCAGGGCTGTACAGAAAGAGCGTTCACTATGATTTATAATCCCTGGATAAACCTTGGTGGTTGTCTGAAGTCTAGGCTTCTCAATGCAGCAATAATCCCCTGGTTCACTTAGGACTCAAATTACAAGGTTAACAAAAACATAGACACAGCTGCTTATGAGAAGAAAGCATTTGAACCACCTACAAAGATTCTGAGGAGGCCCTAGGATCCTGGGAGAGAGGGAGGAACACAGTATCACTCTTAGCATTTTCTCTCTTAGGTCCCAACACACAGAGCACTTGGCTGGGAGGCCCTCATGGGCCACTAGAAGCAGAGGCTAGGGATCCAGGAGAGTTATGAGGGCCATGGTATCCCTGAAGGGTTCAGTTAGAAAGTCACTGGGTGCTGAAGTCTGGGAAATGCGAAGGGTATGATCATCGGAATTGGGCCTGGTTTAAACCTTGGCTCTTTGACTTGGTTTGTAACCTTGGAAAATGAACTCATCTTTTTGAGCTTCAGTTTTTCATGTTTAAAATGGAGGTGATAATATCTTCTTTGAAGGTTCTTGTGAGCAGTATATGAGGAAAGATAGTAAGTAGATGTCTAGTAAATGGTGGCTGCTATTATTGTCATTATCATTAGAGTGAAAGGGAGCAAAGGGGGACCTCACTCAAGGGAATAAAGAAGAGAGAGCAGGGATAGGGAGGAAAATAGATCAATGGGTTCCTGAAATCTCTAATTTCTAAAGCAACTTGGTAACTTGTCCCCACCCTCACTGCCCTGTTCTCTCATTCTCCTGAACACTCACCCTTGATAGCTCCAGCTCTTTGGAGACTCAGCAGGGAA
>NW_004444626.1:19676-20490 GCF_000243295.1 Trichechus manatus latirostris | reverse complement strand
CTGCTCTGTTGATTTTATGAGACCATGAAGCCACACAGGGCTGGCAGTGGCAAGTGCCCCATGGCCTAGGAATATTGATGCAGTCCAACCTCGTTACCTGACCTAGCAGCCAGTCTTGGTGGCAGGTGGAAGTGGGCAGAATCTGTGCATCTTGCCTGGGTGGGGAATTCTCTTTCCTGTCGCCTCAACAACAGCACTTTAAATCAGTGTTTCCAGGGGAATGTGAAAAAAAAAGCCTGTCTAGGGTCGCCTCTTCCTGGGCCCGCAGGCCCTGCCTCAGGACAGCCTACAAGGACCATTCAGAAACCTTCTAGGGGGTGGCACATGAGGACTGAAGTACAGCTCAGAGAAAGGCCTCACCGCCTTTAAGGATAAGTTCAAAAGCCAAACAACCCCACTCAGAGGAGTTTGCTGAATGTGTCCACAATTTGCATGTTTCTCCTGTGGCTCATTCAGTGTCTCACCTGCTCATCTGTACTTCCCTCTTTGTTTTGGAAAGGGACCGAGCCAGGCTCAGTGTGTCAAAGACAGTTTGAGCAGCCCCCCAAGGACTCCGCAGGAAAAAGCTGCATTTGGGGCCAGGAGCTGACTCCTGGCACTCTCAGCCCTAACTCATTTTCTAAAACAACAGTCTTCAGTCATGAGCCCCTAAGGTCGAGGGGCTGTGGACACAGCATTTATTGCGGTCACCTGCCTTCCAGGTCATGAGGCTCCAGAACAGTGCCCAGTCATGGGGTCCTGAGAGTGGAGGCACTCCTTCCACTCGTCATCGAGGGGTCATATGTGGACAGGAGGGGCACAGACCCTACCCGAC
>NW_004444626.1:15071-17341 GCF_000243295.1 Trichechus manatus latirostris | reverse complement strand
GCAAAGAGGGAGGTGGCAGACAAGGACCTCTGGAGCCAAGTGCAATGCCTGGTCTACAGTAGGCACTCAGCTGCAGAACGGATGATGGGGGGTCGGGGGCAGGGATGGAGAGCAAGAGCTCAGGGGGGCTGTAGCCTTAGGCCCAAGAAACCAGGGCTTTGGACCGGTTCTAACCAGTTCAGTCATGACTGACATAGTGAAACCAGAAGAGACTCGAATTTTTAAATTTGGGTGATCCAGAATCATAACTAAAGTTGGAAAAATTACGAGTCTAAGTCTTGGAACAGGAGATTTGGAAGAAGAGTATTGAGCCCTTTCAGGAGCCTGATGGGTAAGACTCCCATTATTGCCAAGACTGAGGAGAGCAGCACACTCAAAGTGTGGTGCAGTTGGCTGCCATCTTTAAGCTGGACACTGCTGTTTCTGACTCTGTGCACAATCCAAAGGGCAAGAGATTTGGTTGCCATGCAACACATCCGCTATCCTTGTTTTTTAAGAAGGAGATTAAGTTTCCAGCAGGGCTTCAACCCATATTTTTTCCCTTTCCTGTTACGGTTCTAGGTCACCCAAATTCTAAAAATTTGTGTCTTTTCTGGTGTCACCACCTCGGCCATGACTGAACCAGGAAGAACCAGCTCAAAGCCCTGCAAGAAACCTGACCCTGGGCAGGGGAGGGAGACTTGTCTACTAAAACACATGGGCTTCTCTCTTCCTGGGTCTCAGCCTTTCAGTTTAGCAGAGAAGATCAAGAAGCTGCAAAGCGCAAAGGCCACAGGCACCCCTCTCACCAGTCCAAGGTAGAAGAGGGGGCAGGCCTGGGGGGACCCTGGGCTTCAGACTTCAGGAAGATACAAACTCTGGGAAGTCCTTTCCTCCACCATCCCCCAAGAAAGGCTGCCTCAGTTATCCAGTCACCAACCAGGCCTGATGGTCCTGAAGGGGCTTTTCATTGCAGTCTGTACAGCATTGCCTTTGAGCTAGACTGAAGGAACCTACCTCAGTGCAGTCCAGGTATGTTTCCTGAGGTGAGCATCTCAGGGCGAGTAGGGAGCGACAGAACAGGAATGGGATTCCAATTAAAGTTGGAAGGGATCTTAGACATACAAAATGAGACAGAAAGCAGGAGTGGCAAGCTCCTATACACAATCGCTCAGAAGCCAGAAAAGCAGGCTATGTTCTCAGAGGGGCTTCAGAGGCTTGGGGGAGGGGACCTTGACACCCATCTGGACATAAAACAGGCTGCAAAATGGGTGTGCCCACTAGCCCTTCCCACTCACAGGAGACTTTTTCTTTTTTATATACTGTTGAAGTGTAGTTTATTGAATATAAGATAAACCCTTTACATTAGGTGACCTAGGCACAGCAGAAGCTCCAGCCTGGCCTCTTTGGATGTGTTGCCCTTGCTGGCACCACCTTTACCCAGTTACCCAGGCATGAAAGCTTGGAGATGGCATGGCTCCTTCCTTTCTCTCAGTCTCCCAGCCAGCTGGTTACCAGGTTCTGCCACTTTCCCCGCTCCATTCTTCCGACTTCACATTCGCTTTCACCATCACGTATGCCTCTCTCCAATTGTCTGACCCTGGAGCAAGCAAACATTATTCCTGCTCAGGTAAGAACAGACGCCACCTCCACATGGAGCCTGGTGGGCACCTGGGGGTTATCTGGTGCCACATTCAGGCAGGAGGACAGCCAGTCCCGGGGAGCTCAGCCAGCAAGGTGCTCAGCACAGAAAGGGCAGGTGCCACTCCTGGGACTTGAAGGCAGACCAAGGGCAGAATCAGATACCAGTCCCTGGGGGAACCAAGTTTCTATTCCTGTGGAAAGTGAGAGGGCGTGTGTTGTGTGAATGTGTGTGTGTGTGTGTGTGTGTGTGCGCGTGTGTGTGTGTATGGGGGTGGTGGTGAGGGGAGGATAAGGCAGGGGTTTTCTTTTGCAAAGTCACTACAGTCCATCCTTAGGTACAACGGGAGTTGTGGGGGATACACACCAGGCTGGCATGTACCCAGAGTACAGGGACAGAAGATAGGTCACTGTAGGTGAGGGGCCAGCAAATGGGGCACTGACCAGTTTTCCCAGCAGTCCCCATACTCATAGCTCTGGAAAACCAGCTGCTCTGAATGCCTCAGGTAGGAAGTGGTCAGGGTGCTCCTGGAGAGGGAGGAGGCTTTGTTGCCTGGCTGTGCTGTCTGGGGAGGGTCAGCTTCTTCAGACAGCACCTTCCCCCTTCCTTCTGCTCCTTACTCTGCCAGGGTCCCTGGGACAACAGCCCC
>NW_004444626.1:10825-11938 GCF_000243295.1 Trichechus manatus latirostris | reverse complement strand
TCTGAAGTGTCCCAGCACAGGGAGCAGCTGGTTTTCCATCTCTACCGGGAAGAGAACAAGCTGGCCTCAACCGCCATAGCAAGGGAAGCTCTTTGGAAGAGGAACTTCCTCAAAGCAATTGCAGCTAGGGCCACCCTTCCCCCTTGGGAGGACTTGCAGAGCCAAGATGTCCCTGTGTGTGCCAGAGGGGAGCCATGATACTCAGGGAAGGACACCAAGGGAGTGTCTCCTGTGCTTGGGGCTTCTGAAACCTGGAAAAACTTGGAAACTAGTTCTAGTATGACTGAGCCTAGTGTGGCTCAGGCTCTTTGGGAGAGAACTAGTGAAGAAAAGTTGGGGCAGTAGAATGGGGGAGACAAACAAGAGGACCAGTCCCCATGGGACAACAGCCTGTGCAGTCCGGGGAGGAAGAAGGCCTTCAGTGTGTCTGGGATTCAGCCTCTGGTCCCCGTAGGGGATGAGGGCCACCAGCTGTTTCTCCATCTCTGTAGAGAGAAGAGGGGGAGAGGGAGGGGCAAGAAGTAGCCATGAACAGTGTCTCCTGTTCCAGCCTCCCAGAAAGACCCATCCACCTCACAGAGCAGTGTCAGAAGCATGCTGCCTCTGCTCCCCCAGCCCCCACACCGGCAGGACTGGAAACCCTGAGCTGCACTACTGAAGTAATCAACTTTCCATCTCTAGAATGGAAGTGGAATTTTCATTGACAGGTGTGAGGAATCTCTGAGAGTCATCAGTAAATCAGAGATGCCCACCTTTGGAGAGGTAATTTGTTACTTCCTGAATCCTAAAGCATAGAGCTTTGCTCAGGCAGTAGACTGGCTGGAAAACCCCAGCTGGGGATACAACCAGGGCAGGAGGGGTTCACTGCAGCAAGCCCTGGCCAGCCAGAGACGGGGTGACCCACAGCTGGGAGCAGACCCAATCTCATTCAAACAGCATTCAGGGGTCTGTGCCAGGGCCGGCTCAGAGCTCTTTCTGGATTTCAGGCTATTTCCAGAGCATTGGCCTACTCACCTTGGGGGATCTCCCCACTGCCCTGGCAGGTGGGACAAGTCAAAAAGCCTTCACCAACAGCCCCTTCACCAGGCACACATGATATAAAGCACTTGCTGT
>NW_004444626.1:8506-9714 GCF_000243295.1 Trichechus manatus latirostris | reverse complement strand
TATAGGACAGAGAAGAACTGCCCCATAGGGTTTCCAATGAGCAGCTGGTGGATTCGAACTGCTGACCTTCTGGTTAGCAGCCGAACTCTTAATCAGTACACCACCGGGGTCTAATCCCGAATCAGGGGCGACTTAACCAGTAAGCAAGGTATGCACTAGCTTAATGTTTACTTAGCAATCTGTAGTGCACATTTTCACCTGGGTTTCAGTGAAATTGTACATTACAGATCAGTAAGTAAGCACAAGGAAGCCCGTGCATACCTTGCTTATTGGGTAATCCGTCGCTGTCCTGAATTGTAACCTGCTACTTCTCTATGAGTTGGAATCGACACAGTGGCAACAGGTTTGCTTTGTGTGTGTCTGTTTTGCTTACTTCTCTAATAAACCCCATAATCGTTGAGCACTGTCTGTGAGTTCTGTGTGGCCATTGCAAGAATTAGTGAACCCAGCAGAGAAGTAGAGTGCCTGAGGAGGGTAAAAAGGTTGGAAAGAGGAAGCCGAGGCACATGTGACCTCTACTTCATAAAATCAGCCTTGGGCTGTTGATGCTGACAATGATTTCCTCTCCCCCTTGTGAAGTTAGGCAAGGTGGTCTGAGGCTGCCACCACGCCATTTTTACATCTTTGATGTGGTGAAACCCATGTGAAATTCTTGACTACAGATTAGTAAGTAAGCACATGTAAGCCCATGCTTACCTTGCTTACTAGGTTATCTGCCCCTGGAACCTGGGCTAAAATAAAGGGAGCCTCATCAGGTTCGGGTCTGGGGTCTCTGTGACTCCTCTCACCTGCAGGAGGACAAGGTTTCTCAGTGTGTCTTTGGGGAGAAGGACCTTTGCGGAACGGTGGTGCTGGGGCCACCCCCACAACCAGCCCCCCCACCTGCAGGGTCCTGGGGGAGTGAATGGGCAGCATGGCAAGGAGCAGGGAGCAGGGACCTTGGTCTCCAAGGAAACCAAAGCTGTTTCCAGTGCTCCTTAGGGTTCAGCCAGCGGGGCAGGCAGGCAGGCAAGGACGGAGAATCTGGGAATTCATCGAGGGAGGATTTCAAATCCCACCAGAAACCCAGATATTTGGGCTAGGGGGAGTCACACAGGGCCCCCTGGCGCTGCCTCCGAAAAGGAACGGAAGTTAGGACGTTTCTGGGAGTATCTTACCCTCGGGCGATGGCAGAGACAAAAAAGGGCTTCAAGAGGAATCAAAAGTGC
>NW_004444626.1:5637-6714 GCF_000243295.1 Trichechus manatus latirostris | reverse complement strand
TATTCATCCAATGGCTAAAGTGAAATTGAAGTTCTGGTCTTTAATTGACTCCAGCACATACTGTATGTATTGCAGGTATTGTCTTGATAATTCAATGATGGCCTATATAAATATTCATCAGATTGAAAATCGAACAAGGGCTTCTACCCCAACCCCAATAACAGAATAAAGATCATCTCTGAGCAGCAGGCAGTTACTTAATTCAAGGAAATTCTTCAGTAGCAGCGGCTGTACCAGTTGTTGACCTGAAGGAGTTCTGACACAACCTGCATGCTGTCGTAATTGTGTTTCTTCAGCAGCCTTAGGTTCAGCTGCTTGTCACAGAATCCCATTTCAAAGAGATGGGCCTTCAAAGCTGCTGTCTGGTCTTCAGAAGCTACTGGCTGTGTATAGACGAGAATAGCAGAACATGATTTTCTGTATAATTTAAGTGCTTATCTTGTAAATTTTTAAAATTGTTCCAGTTTACCTTGTAAAGCATAGCATACTAATCTTCCTAGACTTATTCAATATAGTAGGTAATGAGATACAAGGGTATGGGGCACTTGCCCACCTTGTACCAGTGGGCCTTCTGAGGGGTAAGGAGGATTGGGAAGGCCCTGCTATAGATTAGGTATGTTTGTGCTGGAAGGAGAAAGGAAGCCAGGGGACTAATGAACTCTCCTTAGAACTAGGAAGAGAGTATTTCAGAGGGGACTTTCAGAAAGAAGCACTCTGGCCAGATGAAATTAGGCACTGGCAACCTGGTGAAGATAAACCCTCATTTATCAAAATGGAGATAAGAAAATACCTCCTATTTTGCAGGGTTGTTGAGAGAATTCCAACGAGAAAGTCTATAAGTGCGTTGAGCACAGTCTATGGCTTCTCCCTCCATACCGAATTCTACTGTTCCCTTCTTCCCTCTTATTTTGGAATAGATTATCCATCCTCCTTTCCAGGTTATTCCTTCCATGATAACTTTGATTTGTATCTCATGACTTCTCACCATCTCAGAATCTTTTTCCATGAACTGTTCTCTCTCTCATCTCTATCTTTAACCTCTGTCACTACTACCTTGCTCTTTTCCTTTCAAAAAGA
>NW_004444626.1:1989-4007 GCF_000243295.1 Trichechus manatus latirostris | reverse complement strand
TCATTAACATCATAAAAACCTAAAGCAAACCCATTGCCTTGGAGTTAATTCCAACTCACAACAACCCTATAGGACACAGTAGAAAGTCCCCTCTGAAGTACTCTCTTCCTCGTTCTAAGAACAGTTCCAGTCCCCTGGTGTCCTTTCTCCTTCCAGACATACCTAATCTGTATCAGGGCCTTCCCAATCCTCCTTAACCCTCAGAAGGCCTACTGGCACAAGGTAGGCAAATGCCCCATACCCTTGTATCTCATTATCTAGTATTTTAAACAAATCTAGGAAGATTAGTATGCTATGCTTTACAAGGTAAACTTTAACAATTTTAAAAAGATTACAAGACAAGCACCTAAATTATACAGAAAATGGTGTTCTGCTGTTCTTGTCTATACACAGCCAGTAGCTTCTGAAGCCAGATAGCAGCCTTGATGGCCCATCTCTTTGAAGTGGGATTCTGTGACAGGCAGCTGAACCTAAGGCTGTTGAAGAAACATAATCACAACATCCTGCAGTTTGTGACAGAACTCCTTTAGGTCAACATCTAACTGCTGATCCTATTCAGATGATCTGTTGTTTCTTCTGTGTTGTTTTTAAGACCACCTTCTTTGTGGTGTTCTGTATTGCACTAAAAGGTGTGGGTTCCTGCTTTTTATTTATGCTGCTTGTTATACATGATTCATCCTATACCAGTGGAGTCATGTCTTCTTCTTGAAAATCCTCAACATTAATCTCTTACAGTCCTTTCTTTCTCACATTCTGTTTATTCCCTTCTTCCTGGACTCCAGTCAGACATGTTTTAGACCTCATTGCATTCTCTATTTCTGTTAATATTTCTTCCATATTTTCCATCTCTCAGCTTCTCTACTCACCCTTTGTCATTTCTTCAGATTATCTTCTAGTTTATTCTGTTTGCAACTAGGCTGTATTCTCTAGAGAAGCAAAAACAGTAAAGCATATATATGTACTTATATATGTATACACATACATACATGTAGATTATATGAAGGAAATGTCTCTTGCAGTTGTAGAGGCTGGAACATTCCAAGTCCGTTCATTAGGTTGGAGACTTCTCCTGATGTGCGTAGCCACAGGGACTGGGAAACCTAAGATGAGCAGATCGGAGAGGAAGGCTCTTGTTCACAGGCTGTGAAGATCAGTGAATCCCAAAGATCAGCAGGCAAGACCCACAGGTAAGCTGCTAGTTTAAGTCCCAAAAACTGGAAATCAGAAGAACAGGAGCCAGCTGGAGGATTCAGAATGAACAAAAGCCCACAAGCCTTGCCAGAATATCCACTTATATTCACTGCAGGGCACATACCCCAGGAAACTCCCTTTCAGCTGACTGGCTACTTACAGCAGATTTCATCATGGAGGTGACCCCATAATATCAAATCTCAAAATGGAAGTGATCACAGCATCATAGGACTTTGAAACCACTGAGAATCATGGCCCAGCCAAGTTGACACACAGCTTTAGCCATCATAGTAGTAATCTTCCGTTTAGTCTATCTGCTAAGTTTATTAAGTTTTATGTTTTCATTTCTAAAAATTCTATTTAGCTCTGTGACATATCCTCCTTATCATTTTTTAAATTGTCTCTCTCTTTAGTGATGATTTCATCTCATATCATTAAATACGTTGTTGCTACTGTTTAACATTATGATTTGATAATTGGAAGTTTAAGTTTCTGAGTGTCTAAATCCATTTAATAGCATCTCTCCTGACTCCTACTCATGGCGATTTGTTTTCCTGGTAATCTTTGATTGTGAGCTTATTTTGGGTGATCTTAGCATATGGGAAATATAGATTCTTAACTTAGACCATTTTATTTTAGTTTATTTCTGCCACATGCCAGCAACTCTACTACCCTGAGACCATACTAGTCCTGTTGCAGAGTCCCAAGTTAATCTTGGAATCTTGCAGTCAGCTTTCTCACCTTGCCTTTGGCTGGAGAGCTGGTTTCAGAGAAGCCCCACTTTTCTCAAGTTATCCTCATTGTCTCTCAGCTCACTGTCTTTATCC
>NW_004444626.1:0-1210 GCF_000243295.1 Trichechus manatus latirostris | reverse complement strand
CAATCTGAGTGATATATTTATAAAATAGGAGAAGAGACACAGTGACACAAACAGAGGGAAAATGGCCCTGTGATGCTGGAGTTATGCTGCAGCTGCAAACCAGAGAATCCCTCGGTCTACCAGAAGTTGTGAGACAGAGACAAGAAAGGATCTTGGCCCAGAGTCTTCAGAGATAATATGGCCCGGCCAACACCCTGCACTTGGAGTTGGAGCCCTGGAACTGTGAGACAGTAAACTTATAAGTAATCCAGTTTGTGGCACTTTGTTTCTGGCAGCCCTAGGTCACTAACACGGAGGGCATTACTGAACTGACCAAAGCTTTATGGTAAGCACACAGATTGCTTGGCCTCTTAGATGTCTTCAGAGGGGCCATATGAACCACACGACTCCACAAAGTCTACCTTGGAGGAGGCGGGGAGAAGAAATTATCCATAAGCTCCTGTGTCCTATTGCTGTGCTTACTGGACATCACCCCAAGGGCCTGTAGATCTCTGCCCATGTGTGGATGACCCAGGCCTCCAGTATAAACTAGAGAAGCTGATCTTCAAGGCCACAGTGACTGCCTCTTTGTCCTCGAGTGCAGCAGGTTTGGTGAACTGTCGAGGGAGCAGATGAGGAGCACCCCCATCTACTGCCCTGCCACCCATAATTCGTCAGAAGCCTGGCCATTCAATAGCCTGCAGAGGCACTTCAGGGCCTCAGTGGCCACAGGGATGCTCCAGGAAAGGAGGCAGGAGACATGCAGCCCAGCCTCTACCACAAGGCAGCATGAAGCTCACAACACTCCCTCCAGTGAGGAGTTAAACTTTCCCTGTGCCTGAAGAAAGTGGTGGTCCAGGCAGTCCTCCCAAAGGGTCACAGTCTTATCCAGCAGATATCTATGACTGAGAAAACCAAGGAGACGTATAAACTGGATGTAGCACATGTGTTTTCTCAGCACTTGTAGCATAAATCCCACCTCTCTGTCAGAGGTGGGAGTCTAGCCCAGACCACTCAGACTCTGGGCCGTATGGTTCTCCTGGAGGAATGGAAAGCAGAGGGGAGAACCTGAGACTGCAGAAGAGGGGAGGTAGCCAGTAGAGGAAAGGGAGATGGCTGAGAGACAGGAGCAGTGCTAAGGGGTTGGGGCCCACTGCTTGGTTTAGCAAGGGTGTGGGAACCCATTTTATGCAGTGGCAGCTGTTCACAGAGAAGAGACCCTCTGAAAAGC
>NW_004444625.1:22836-24158 GCF_000243295.1 Trichechus manatus latirostris | reverse complement strand
ATTTTGTAATCAGAAAAATTGGAGCTATATAAAGGAAACACCTGTGCCTATTGTGTCTCCAGTTTTCTCAAAATTCTACTCTGAATCTTTAAACCATAGGTACGGAAACTTATTATTGACTAGTAAGGTCGTGCTGTCTTGATTTCTGCTAGTTTTCTTTGGCTACTCTCTGTTTTATATGGTCACTACGAGTCTGCAACAGGTTGGGTTTTTTTATTTTAACACCAAGCTGTAGAAATTCTGAAGAAAAACAATGGAATAATAATTTTTGCAGCCTTATTATCGCTAAGCATGGTCCCTAACTGCTCTGCTTGTATTTTCTTTTTCACTTTTCACAATAGCTAAATGTAGTAAATATTAACTTCGGTATTTTCATAAGAGGAATCAGAGGTCAAGTCGTGTTAAGTAAGGTACCAGTGAATACATGGCCAGTAAGTGATAAAACCAAGCGGAAGTCCTAGTCTAACTCAGCAGCACCCATTTGTCAGTCTACCACACTCTCACGGATGATTTACCTTTGTGGTTTGCGGTAGGTTCTGGTAACCATTTTAGGCACAAATATCCAGCTATTGTTTCATACACAAATGAGCAAGAGCTCACTGGGTCTCAAATATTCTTTCCTCCCTTTTTTATGCCATATCCTTTCCTTTTTCAGTTTTTCCACTCAGGGAAACATCTTCAAATATAAAATGGTTCCAAGAAGAAGTTCGAATAGTCTGGTAATGACACAGGCGTCAAGGACTCTGTCTAATGAAATGGGTAATTCCAATTTTAGTGTTCAATCCGTAAGTCTGAAATGGGTGATTGATATCCTGGAAAGTATGTGGATCCTTCTCTCATTTCAGTCCCCACTTTACCCCCATCTTATCCCCATCATCTGTCTTGCCCATGATCAGAGGCCAGCACCTGGAGTTTGACATTCACTCTGTTGCAGATGCAGATATCTCATTTAATTAGAGGCTCAAGAATCAAAAACCAATTCTGAACCTGTTGCTCAGTAGAGATTTCCCAACAAACCATACTCTAGGGTTTTCCAGACAACTTGACCTCAGCAACTGCTTTGCCTATAGATACTCAGAATACCAAGCCCTAATGAAAATGGCTATTGATGACTAATTCCAAAGCTTAAAATATACATTCAGACATTTCAGGATGGAAGAATACGTATGTTTCCAGCCTCTGGGAAGAACTGGATCAGACACTGAAAATTCCACTTAAGACCCATCCAATAGTTCAGTGTATTTAAAAAAAGAAAAATCAGTTTGGAGAAACCTCAAGCAATAAGAATACAAGAGGTGAGCTTGTGAAATGTTCAGAAGATT
>NW_004444625.1:18457-20157 GCF_000243295.1 Trichechus manatus latirostris | reverse complement strand
GGGATAGGGCCCAGTGGAATGGAGGAGTGAGAGACACTAGGAGTGAGCTTGGAAAGATGAGGCCTGAATAAAGGATATGCTTGCTGAACAGTGCTGGAGAGGAGATAGAAGGGGGCAGAGTTAGAGAAGGTGGATGGAAGGTGATGAGGGCTCGAAAGCCTAGAGTCTTATGCAGGTGTTGTTTGTCTCCATGTTACTGGCCGAGAAATAAAACCCTTTCACGAAATGCAGCAAGGTTCCCCAAAAGAGAAATGTTCTCTCACCCTTCTCACACCATTTACAGAGTCTTTAAATACACTATATGTCCGAGTTCCAGGGCACATCTTTCTCAGAACCCTGGACTCTAAGAAGTGGGAAACACTGTTGAAAAGATTGAGTTCTGAATTCTGGAGTCAAGTCAGAACTTGAATTCTTATTCAGCTACTTACTTGTTGAGGAATCTCGAGCAACATAGTCTACCTATTTATGTGTAGTTTTCTAATTCTAATTCTGTCCTGGTTTTGCTTCTTCCATAGGTTTGTTTTGAAGGTTAAATGAGACAGGGTAAGTAAATATATACTAGTAAATATATCAGGTCTACAACAAGCACTGTTCTCTACTTTGGGCCAGAGCCTGCTTTGTATTTAAGAAAAATATAACTGGAGCCTAGACTACTCAGAAAGTTAAGATTGAGACCTTGTAGTGTTGTAGATCACCCATTTCCCTAGGTCTACACCACACCATAGACACCTCTATGAGTACCGTTATGTATGGACGGACCTCGGCAATGCACTTCTGTATCTTAATGCTCCTTAGTTTGGGACTATCATGATAGGACATACTGTATTGTATATGGTTGATACTGAGAATAATCAACACCAAGGGAATAATCTACCTGAAAATGGAAAACTACAGTTGAAGAGTACGCATGCTCTATGGTGTGTATTCATGGGATGGGGATTGTTTCTCTACTTAGTCTTCAGAGATAGGTGAGGTCTTTTAAGGTTTGACTGTATATTAATTAACCTAGGGATTAATTTAACATTTGTAGCCCTAACACACACACACACATAAATATTCCAGCTTCCCTTTCAACCTAAGGGCATCTATCTTTTCAGGTGAGCATCCTCATATACGGCTCTTTCTGGGCAGTGGAAACTACAGTTGCCACCATGGGTGTAAAAGCTGGGTCACTGCTTTGCTTATTTCCAGTGTTCATGCTACCTTTGGTGGGAGTCCCTCTGGATGAAGACTACTTCTTCACATCATAGCTTCGCAATAGCACAAATGTTTGTTCTGGAGATGGCAGAAAAAAATCAGATTCCCCAATTCCTTACTCATTTTTCTACTCTGGGAAATATCACTACGTAACAGTGGCCTCCGATCACTGTAAGAGCCACTGTAAGGTGGATTATCACAGTTATAGAACAAAAAAAAAAACAAGAAAAAGTTGAGGTGGAATCAATTCTGACTCATAGGGAATGTATAGGTCAGGATAGAACTGCCCCTAGGGTGTTTCTGAGGAGCAGCTGGGGGGTTCAAACTGCTGACCTTTTGGTTAGCAGCCGAGCTCTTAACCACTGTGCCACTAGGGCTCCAACATCACTATCATAGGAAGGAGCAAATTAGGTGCAATTTATATCCGCAATCCTGTGCTCCCCGTCTCCCTTGGGTAGATTGTTGCTCTTTGTCGACCTTCTTTTCTAGTGACCTTCAATACA
>NW_004444625.1:16242-18357 GCF_000243295.1 Trichechus manatus latirostris | reverse complement strand
ACACACACACACAAATATTCCAGCTTCCCTTTCAACCTAAGAGCGTCTATCTTTTCAGGCGAGCATCCTCGTATACGGCTCTTTCTCGGCAGTGGAAACTACAATTGCCACCATGGGTGTAAAAGCTGGGTCACTGCTTTGCTTATTTCCAGTATTCATGCGACCTTTGGTGGGAGTCCCTCTGGATGAAGACTACTTCTTCACATCATAGCTTTGCAATAGCGTGAATGTTTGCTCTGGAGATGGCAGAAAAAAATCAGATTCCTCAATTCCTTACTCATTTTTCTACTCTGGGAAACATCACTACGTAACAGTGGCCTCCGATCACTGTAAGAGCCACTGTAGGGTGGATTATCACAGTCATAAAACACAAAAAAACAAGAAAAAGTTGAGGTAGAATCAATTCTGACTCATAGGGAATGTATAGGACAGGGTAGAACTGCCCCCAGGGTGTTTCCGAGGAGCAGCTGGTGGATTCAAACTGCTGACCTTTTGGTTGGCAGCCGAGCTCTTAACCACTGTGCCACTAGGGCTCCAACATCACTGTCATAGGAAGGAGCAAATTAGGTGCAATTTTTATCCGCAATCCTGTGCTCCTCGTCTCCCTTGGGTAGATTGTTGCTCTTTGTCGACCTTCTTTTCTAGTGACCTTCAATACAATGTCTGTGCTCACAATATCTTGACAGGATTCAAACGCCAAAAAAAAAAAAAAAGGAAGTACTGTCAAATCAACTCCAGTTCATGATGACTCTATGTGTGTCAGAATAGAACTGTATCCCATAGGGTTTTCAACTGTTGTGACCTGGAAGTCGATTGCCAGGCCCTTCTTCCAAGATGCCTCCAGGCAATTATTGGCAGAGCTAAAAGAGCTTTGTAACACCTGCCTAAGAAGGGCAGAGGCCCAGCCAGGCCAAGAGGCCTAAGATCTAGGGGCCAAAGGCCAGAGAGAAGCCTGCCTGCGGCACAGCTGAAAAGAGGCTGTGCTGATTCAAAGAATTGTATCCGGAGTGTTCCTGAACCAGGATGGTAACCTGTTACTTCCCTAATAATCCACTTAACTGTAAGTACAGTGTGTGAGTTCTGCCTGGCCATCGCAACAACTTATCCAACCCAGCAAAGAAGTAGAGAGAGCAGTGAGAGTGAAGGTTGGTGTCAGAACTGGTAAAAAGCTTGGAAGGAGGATGTCCGTCTGACCTCTACCTCAAAGGAATCAGTCTTGGGCTGTTGATGTTGATAATGATATTCCTCCCACCTTGTGAAGTTAGAGAATGTCAGACGCCACCACCATGCCATTATTACGCATAAGATCCAGCAATTCCACTCGTAGGTTTGTGCCGTCAAAATTAAAAGCAAGAATGCAAGCAGATATTTGTAAATTTGCAGCACTATTCATAAGAGGCAAAAGGGGGAAACAGTCTAAATGTCCATCAACAGACGATGGATGAACAAAATGTTGTATATACATACAATGGAATATACTCAGCTCTAAATAGAAATGAAGCTGATACTGGCCACAACATGCATGAACCTTGAAAAGACTATGCTGAGGGAAATAAGTCAGTCACGGAAGGACAAATATTGCACCATTCCACTGATAGGAAATATCTAGACTAGGCAAATGTATAAAGATCAAAGTCTATTGGTGGCTACCAGGGGCAGGACCGGGGGAGGAGGAAAGGAAGACACAACACTTACTGGACACTGAGCTTCTGTCAAGAGTGATGGAAAAACTTGGGAATGATGATGTTTGAACAACGTGATCAACATATTTAATGTCACTAAACTGTACCTGTGACGATTGCTGGAATGGAAAATGGTTTGTTACCTTATATTTTCCACAACAATAAATGAATGAATGAATGACAATTAAAATCCAGTATCTAGTAATCCCCAAAAAGTCTGAGAATGTCCCATTCCCTTACCTTAATAAATGGCTGCAGGGTCCTTTAAGGAAAGCTTCTCAGAAGGTTTACAGAACATGTTTATGGAATTTTGCAAGGTCCTGTCTCAAGGGAAACCTGGCCTGGAGTCAATCGAAGGGGCTCTGGGTTGTGAATGAACTTACGCCCAGAAACTGGGTAAGAGGCTGCAACTGTTATTGTGGCAACTAACTCA
>NW_004444625.1:13222-16142 GCF_000243295.1 Trichechus manatus latirostris | reverse complement strand
AAGAGGCCTAAGATCTAGGGGCCAAAGGCCAGAGAGAAGCCTGACTGCGGCACAGCTGAAAAGAGGCTGTGCTGATTCAAAGAATTGTATCCGGAGTGTTCCTGAACCAGGATGGTAACCTGTTACCACCCTAATAATCCACTTAACTGTAAATACAGTGTGTGAGTTCTGCCTGGCCATTGCAACAACGTATCTAACCCAGCACAGAAGTAGAGAGAGCAGTGGGAGTGAAGGTTGGTGTCAGAACTGGTAAAAAGCTTGGAAGGAGGATGTCCGTCTGACCTCCCCCTCAGAGGAATCAGCCTTGGGCTGTTGATGCTGATAATGATATTCCTCACCCCTTGTGAGGTTAGAGAAGGTCAGACGCCACCACCATGCGATTTTTATGCATATGATCCAGCAATTCCACTCATAGGTATATGCCCCCAAAATTAAAAGCAAGAATGCAAGCAGATATTTGTAAATTTGCAACACTATTCATAAGAGCCAGAAGGGGGAAACAGTCTAAATGTCCATCAACAGACGATGGATGAACAAAATGTTGTATATACATACAATGGAATATTACTCAGCTGTAAAGAGAAATGAAGCTGATACTGGCCACAACATGCGTGAACCTTGAAAAGACTATGCTGAGGAAAATAAGTCAGTCACAGAAGGACAAATATTGCACCATTCCACTTATAGGAAATATCTAGACTAGGCAAATGTATAAAGATCAAAGCCTATTAGTGGCTACCAGGGGCAGGACGGGGGGAGGAGGAAAGGAAGACACAACACTTACAGGACACTGAGCTTCTGTCAAGAGTGATGGAAAAATTTGGGAATCATGATGGTTGAACATCGTAATCAAGGTATTTAATGTCACTAACTGTACCTGTGAGGATTGCTGGAATGGAAAATGGTTTCTTGGCTTATATTTTCCACAACAATAAATGAATGAATGAATGACAATTAAAATCCAGTATCTAGTAATCCCCAAAAAGTCTGAGTATGTCCCATTCCCTTACCTTAACAAATGGCTGCAGGGTCCTTTAAGGAAAGCTTGTCAGAAGGTTTACAGGACTGTTTATGGAATTTTGCAAGGTCCTGTCTCAAGGGAAACCTGGCCTGGATTCATTCGAAGGGGCTCTGGGTCTATGAATGAACTTAGGCCCAGAAACTGGGGAAGAGGCTGCAACTGTTATTGTGGCAGCTAACTCAGGTTTCTGGTTACCGGTCCTAAAGCTTTTCTGTTCTATAGATCAAGTAATGTTTTAGTAGGCTGTCCACCTGTTTTATTTCTAGGATCACCATGGACAATTAGCCATCATCGAAATCCCTGTAGATTAAAACGTTTCATAGGCTTTTTCTGATTACCATTCTCCAATGCCCATTATGTCTCTGGTGATGAATGCTGACACTTGGCCTCTGCTGCTCCAAGATTCCAGGGAGCCCTGGTGGCACAATGGTTAAGAGCTCAGCTGCTAACTAAAAGGTTGGCATTTGGAACTTACCCTGCCGCTCCTAGGAGAAAGACTTGGTGATCGGCTTCCGAAAAGATTACAGCTAAGAAAACAATATGGGGGCAGGTCTACTCTGTCACAGGGGGTCACTATGAGTAGGAATCAACTTGATGGCACCCAACAACAACTCCAGGATTCCAGCATTTCTACGGATGTCTGGGGCCCATCTCACTGGTGGCTCTTCCACCATTACCCCTGGCCAATGGAAACAGCCAGCACAGAGCTTTTCAAGGACACTGGTGCTCCTCTCATAAGGTATTTCGTATACCATAGGGTTGTCTGTGCCCTCTGGGACTTCTCAGGGGATGTAATGTGGAGGGGATGTGCAGGTCACATTTAATATATTCACTTCAACATTTCTATCTTCCTACACATTTGGACCCTTTCTTCTATGTTATTCCAGGGAGTTGCAGCATCTCAACTTCCCTGACTGTAGGTCATTACTGAGTCCAAGTTTCAGTCAATAACCGAGCAGAATGCTAACCCCCCTATCAGCAGCACAGGCTAACATACTGCAGTGGACTGAAAAACAAACACACAAAAACCCCACAAATTCTTCCCATCCCTCTGTGCACCTGTTTGCAATGTGACTTTAACGCTCCTCCCATCAAGAAGTGGAGTCTATTTCTTTCTTTCTTTTTTATTGTAGTAAAAAACACATAACAAAAAATTTGTCATTTTAACCATTTCAAGTGTACAATTCAGTGACATTAATTGCAGTCACCATGTGACTACAATCATCACCACTATCTATTTCCAAAAGTTTTTCATCACCTCAAACGGAAACTCAGCTTGCCTTAAGCAATCAATCCCCTTTCTCCCTCCCCAACAGCTCCTTGTAACCACTAATCAATTTTTGTCCCTATGCGTTTGCCCATTCTAGATATTTCATATAAATCGGATCATACAGTGTTTGATTTTTTGTCACTGACTTCTTTCACTCAGCATAATGTTTTCAACTTTCATCCACATAGTAGCATGTATCAGAACTTCATTTTTTATGGCTGAATAATACTCTATTGCATGTATGTACTGTATGTTGTTTATCCATTCATCTGTTCATGGACCCTTGGCTATTATGAGTTATGCTGCAGTGAACATTGGTGTACAAGTATCTGTTTGAGTCCCTGCCTTCAGTTCCTTTGGGTGTATACATAGGAGTGGAATTGCTGGGTCGTGTGGTAATTCTGTGTTGAACTTTCTGAGGAACCACCAAACTGTTTTCCACAGCATGTAAGCCATTACTGAGTCCAATTTTTAGCAAGTAAATAAACTAAACTGCTAACTCCTTACCAGCTGCACAAGCTAACACACTGCAGTAGAATGCAAGAAAAAAAAAAGTCCACAAATCCCTCCCATCCTTGAATGCACACCCCTTTGCAATGTGACTACTGCTCCTTCCATCAAGAGGTGGA
>NW_004444625.1:10088-13122 GCF_000243295.1 Trichechus manatus latirostris | reverse complement strand
TACACATTTGGACCCTTTCTTCTATGTTATTCCAGGGAGTTCCAGCATCTCATCTTCCCTGACTGTAGGTCATTATTGAGTCCAAGTTTCAGTCAATAACCGAGCAAAATGCTAACCCCCCTATCAGCAGCACAGGCTAACATACTGCAGTGGACTGAAAAACAAACAAACAAAAACCCCACAAATTCTTCCCATCCGTCTGTGCACCTGTTTGCAATGTGACTTTAATGCTCCTCCCATCAAGAGTTGGAGTCTATTTCTTTCTTTCTTTTTTATTGTTGTAAAAAATACATAACAAAAAATTTGTCATTTTAACCATTTCAAGTGTACAATTCAGTGACGTTAATTGCAGTCACTATGTGACTACCATCATCACCACTATCTATTTCCAAAAGTTTTACATCACTTCAAACAGAAACTCAGCTTGCCTTAAGCAATAAATCCGTGTTCTCCCTCCCCCACAGCTCCTTGTAACCACTAATCAATTTTTGTCCCTATGCATTTGCCCATTCTACATATTTCATATAAATCGGATCATACAGTGTTCGATTTTTTGTCACTGACTTATTTCACTCAGCATAATGTTTTCAACATTCATCCACATAGTAGCATGTATCAGAACTTCATTTTTTATGGCTGAATAACATTCTATTGTATGTATGTATTGCATTTTTTTTATCCATTTATCTGTTCATGGACGCTTGGCTATTATGAGTTATGCTGCAGTGAACATTGGTGTACAAGTATCTGTTTGAGTCCCTGCCTTCAGTTCCTTTGGGTATATACATAGGAGTGGAATTGCTGGGTCATGTGGTAATTCTGTGTTGAACTTTCTGAGGAACCAGCAAACTGTTTTCCACAGCATGTAGGCCATTACTGAGTCCAATTTTTAGCAAGTAAATCAACTAAACTGCTAACTCCTTACCAGCTGCACAAGCTAACACACTGCAGTAGAATGCAAGGAAAAAAAAAGGCCACAAATCCCTCCCTTCCCTGAATGCACACCCCTTTGCAATGTGACTACTGCTCCTTCCATCAAGAGGTGGAGTCTATTTCTCAATCCCTTAAATCTGAGTTGGTCATGTAACTTGCTATGACCAATGCAATGTGGCAAAAGTGGCTTTGTGGTAATTCTGAGCCCAAATCTCCAGAGCTCTGAGGATTCTACTCTCTCTCACTGCCTTGACACAGCCTAGGCTAAACTCCTTGAGGACAAGAGAGCACATGGACAGCCAGCCCCAACAGATGGTCAGCACCAACTGGCCAATGAGCTTAGGCCATTCGGCCCCAGTCGAGCCACCAGATGAAGATGACTGCAACTGCATGAGTATGACCTTGAGGTCATACCTGACCGTGATGTCATTCCTGATGTCAGGTGAGGGGCAGGATTACAGGAGAAGAGTCATCAGGGGATTGAGATGCCGGGGTGGGAAGGATCATCTATGTGAACACTGACAGCATCAAAAATTATGGCAGGAGAGGTGCTAGAGAAAAGGACAGTGAGTCAGGTGGTATAATCCTCAATGAGGAGTGAAAGAGGAGTGACCCAACTAAAAATTAAACTCATTGCTGTCAAGTTGATTTTGATTCATGGTGACCCTGGGTTAAAAAGTAGAATTGCTCCATAGAGTTTTCTTTGCTGTAACCTTTACAGCAGAAGATAGCCAGGCCTTTCTTCCACATTGCCACTCACTGGGTTCGAACCACCAACCTTTAGGTTAGTAAATGAGTGCAAACGGTTTGTGCCAGTCAGACACCTGAGGTCTTCAAAAGTCTACTACATTGGTGTTGTCAAATAGCAGGAAACTCAGAGTTGGTAGTTTTAAGGGAAGAGGGAAGAATTATATTCTGGAAGTGATAATGAGGAGTAAGGAGGTCACCGACCCCACTTGCTGGCCGGTGGCAGGAGGAGTGAAGGAGAGAAAAAGGCCACCACTTGCAGGGGAAGCAGTGTCCTTGGGGAGAACCAGGTTTCCGGAAGAGCTAGAAGGTGAACGAAATGTTCAAAGACAACAAATTCTAGGGCCCCTCCCATGCCTGAGTCCCTGGGTGCTGCAATGGTTAATATGCTCGGCTGCTAACTGAAAGCTTGTAGGTTCGAGATCACCCAGAGTCAGATTAGAAGAAAGTCTGGTGATTGTGTCCAAAAAAAAAAAAAAAATCAGCCATTCAAAACCCTAGGGAGCACAGTACCACTCTGACACACACAGGGTCACCATGAGTTGGAATCAACTCCATGGCAACTTTGTTTCATTTTTCCCCATGCTTGAGTTCTAGGCAGCTCCTGGAGTTTGGAAAAGGGAACAGAGAAGGGGAAACAGAGCCAGATGGGGATTAGATGCAGGGAAGAGGGCTGACCTGGGTGTCTGGGGCCTCTTGTGGGGACTGATATAAACAGGATAAAGGGTGTAATGGGATTAGTCCTGCTGGTCTGCAGCAGAGGGGGTACTGCGCATGGCTGGCAAGGCTGTTAGGGAGAAAGGGAACAATCCCATCTATGCCTTAGGGGGGCCTTGCTAGAAGAGTGCAGTAATATGGGCTACCTGCCCTTCAAGTCTGGCCAATGACATGAGGAGCGGCAGATTTATCCAGAACTGTGACTCCTGCCAACACCTGTCCAAGAATATTCAAGAATAATGATGGAAAAGTCAGTGAAACAGATAAAGTACAGGAACAGATCCCAAAATATATTTGACTTACTATATAATAATAGTGCAATTTCATTTCAATGAGAACCTCTACCTCTTACCATGACCATATAAAAAATAAATTCCAGATGGTTTGAACACATAAATGTAAACACTATTCAGAATATATAAAATATGTCTTCAGAAGGCCCTTTTATAACAAAGATTAGAAAGCCAAAACTATAAGAAAAAAGATATCAATACTAGATGCTGTCGAATGGATTCCGACTCATGGCAACCCCACGTATGTCAGAGTAGAACTGTGCTACACGGGATTTTCAATGGCTGATTTTTCGGAAGCAGATCATCAGATTTTTATTCAAGTCATCTCTGGGTGGACTCCACCC
>NW_004444625.1:7869-9615 GCF_000243295.1 Trichechus manatus latirostris | reverse complement strand
GTCATTCAGGGGCTTTTGTGTCATTTGCTGATATGGAACGACTCATAATAAGAACAGCTGCAGACACCCGCTATCAAACATACCGACAATCACGAAAACAGCACGGTATGGGGCAACGCTGCATTCTGTTATACATAAGGGCACCATGAGTCGGAGTCTACTCAATGGCAACTAACAAGAATGATAAGATTAATAAATAATTTCATTTCATAGTTCTCCATAAAAACCCATTTCTGTCACTTTATTTCCAACTCATAGAGACTCTATAGGACAGAATAGAACTGCCCCATAGGATTTCCTAGGCTCTAATCTTTAAGGAAGCAGACTGCCACATCTTTCTCTCATGGAGCCGCTGGTGGGTTCAACCCTTCAACCTCCTGGTTAGCAGCCGAGCATTTAAGCACTGTGCCACCAGGGCTCCTAAATCTCCGTAACGGGCAAAATTGAACCACAGTGTTTAGGGAAGCATACTTAGGTTGACAATTATCTAGTAAAGCCAGGAAGTGAGCGCTACAATAAAAGTCAGGGTGGTGGTTCCCTTTAAAGGGGGGTGGGGCTTACGCCGGGAAAGGAGCATGTGGGGGGCTGTGGAGCCTGACATTGTTCTATTTCTTGACTTAGATGGGATTACAGGAACGTTTGCTTTATAATAATGCATTAACTTGTACATTTGTTTTACACATTTTCTATATGTGTTATACTTCACATAAAGACTTTAAGGAAAAAAGTGTTTCCACATGACTCTGCTGAAAAACCATGTTTACGGATCCCTGGTCTAGCACTGTAGAGGGACACTGTGTGAGTCATGTTGGTTTCAAGAAGCAGAAGCCAACCCAGACCCACATATCTCAGATAGTGAGTCACATATCTGAAAAATACAAGGGGTAGTTTCAGGAACGGCTGGATCCAGGCACTTCAATAAGAGCAGTAGGAATCTGCCTGTCTTTGTTTCTTTGCTCAGCTTTTCTCATCCTGTAGGCTCTCCTCCCAGGGCAGCCTCCAGCGAGGTCAGGCTTATGTCCTTCTAGCTGAGCCACCTGAGCAGAAAGAAAAAGTCTTTTTCTCTGGAGTCTCAGCAACAGTCCAAGGTTGGCTTTCACTGGACTGACCAGGGTCATGCCCATCCCTGACCAATGGCTGTGGCCAGAGGCCTGAAATATGATGATTGTCCAAATGTGGGTCATGGGTCTGCCTCTGCAGTTGGGCAGGGTAGAGTCAACCTCAACTAAATCATACAGATTATCCCTATGGGGAAAAAATGAATTTTCCCTAAAGCAAAAAGTGGGTTCCACTACCAAAAGAAAGGAGGAAAGATGTTTGGGTAGAAGAATTGGGACTGATGTGCTGGGAGTCCCAACGGGGTCGAACAAGAAGTGTGGTGTAGGTGAGTGAGTAAGGCACAGAGGAAGGGACTGTCATCACAGAGTGGGAAGCCTGAATTGTCATTTCAGGTGGACAAGTTTCGGGTGATGACAGTGTCCAGGGTGTCACCATGGCACTGGGTGGCAAGGAGGTCTGGGAAGCAAAACACCAAGGTGTTAGAGGCTCGAGAGCCACGTGCCCAAGTCTTCATTAATAAGGGAGTAACCCTGATAAAGCTCAGTCCCCGTGATTCAGTCTAAGAATAGTTATCTGTGTCAAGAAATGCAGTTCAATAAACTAAAACCATTAAAAAATAATTTCATTCTTTACTCACGTCACTCAAAGGACTTTACAGGGATTCTTACAAGTACACAGTCAACAGCC
>NW_004444625.1:6695-7769 GCF_000243295.1 Trichechus manatus latirostris | reverse complement strand
GACTGTCATCACAGAGTGGGATGCCTGAATTGTCATTTCAGGTGGACAAGTTTCGGGTGATGACAGGGTCCAGGGTGTCACCATGACATTGGGTGGCAAGGAGGTCAGGGAACCAAGATACCAAGGTGTTAGAGGCTCGAGAGCCATGTGCCCAAGTCTTCATTAATAAGGGTGTAACCCTGATAAAGCTCAGTCCCCGTGATTCAGTCTAAGAATAGTATCTGTTTCAAGAGATGCAGTTCAATAACCTAAAGCCATTAAAAAAGAATTTCATTCTTTACTCACGTCACTCAAAGGACTTTACAGGGATTCTTACAAGTACACAGTCAACAGCCAAAGTAATTAAAATTGTGCTTCCTCTCCTGTCTCTTTATCTCTTACCCTGAAGCTACTCTGTGTCACTCATTTCAATCTCCATCTCCCAGCAAGAAAACTCTCCTCTTCCACACCCAGCTCAGAGTAGACACTTCTGCATGGGAGACTCAGACTTCCTGAGGAAGGGAGGAGAGGTGGAGGAGAAACTGGACTGACAGTTACAGGACTCTTTAGTGGGCCAGGGAGGGGGAAAGTCTGTGCCCGGCCTCTCGCTGACCATTTCTGTCCCATCACAAGAGGAGTGACCTACGAGTTACATGGTAACAGCCACTGGGGGGACCAGTAGGGGGTGCAGCAAAAAGACACGAGTCTCAAATGAACAGCAGTTTTTACAGAAGTGGGTACCAATTCCATCCCTCTACCTTGAGAACAAGGAGCCCTGGTGGTGCAGTGGTTAACCGTGGTTGACATTTTGGCTGCTAACTGAAAGGTCAGTTGTTCAAACCCATCAATCATTCCATGGGATAAAGAAGTAGCAATCTGCACGCATAAAGATTACAGCCTTGGAAATCCTGTGGGGCAGTTCGACTCTGTCCTATAGGGTCACTATGAGTCAGAATTGACTTGACAGTGTTGGGTTTTACTTGAGAGCCTCCATTTAAGAACCTGGAATTTCTTGCTTCCTCTGCCACTAGGGCAGGAAAACGAAGCTTAGGCTGAATAAACAGGAACAATCAAGGCAGAAGCTCGAAGAGGAGC
>NW_004444625.1:3983-5014 GCF_000243295.1 Trichechus manatus latirostris | reverse complement strand
TTGCTTATTGGTCTTGTTGTTAGGATTTTTGTTTTCTTTATGTTGAGATGTAATCTCTACTGAAGGCTGTAGGCTTTGATCTTCATCACTAAGTGCTTCAAGTCTTCTTCACTTTCAGCAAGCAAAGTTGTGTCGTCTGCATATCTCAGGTTGTTAATGAGTCTTCCTCCAATCCTGATGTCGCGTTCTGGAATTCCCATTCTTCTCAATGTTCTTCATAGTTTGTTAAGATCCACACAGTCGAATGCCTTTGCGCAGTCACTAAAACACAGGTAAACATCTTTCCAGTAGTCTCTGCTTTCAGCCAAGATCCGTTTAACATCAGCAATGATATCTTTTGTTCCATGTCCTCTTCAGCAAGAAAGAGGAAGACCCTCAATGAGATGGATTGACACAGCGGCTGTTACAATGGGCTCAAGCATAACAATGATTGTGAGGATGGCTCAGGACTGGCCAATATTTCATTCTGTTGTACGTAGGGACGCTATGAGTCAGAAGTGACTCAACGGCACCTATCGACAACCACAGTAAACATTTTGGACAAAATCATTCTGAGACCCTTTGTCAATGACATTAGTGAATTCTGGACCTTTGGATTTAAGTCCCTTTTCAAAAAAAATTAGTTTATTATTTTTTCATGCCGAGTATACATATATAACAAAAATTTTTCCATTTGAGCATTTTCTACATGTACAAGTCAGTGATTGACTTTTGATCTAATAAATTTTAATGCAAACTTAAACACCTATTAAGTAGAAAAAAGCACCTGTTAGACAGGAAAAAATAAGTACAATAATAAAACCCAAAGTTGGCGAAGTTGTTGGGAAAATGTGAATTTATAAATTACTATTATAATTATGCTGTAGGGGAAATTGGCACTGTTAATGAAATTCCACACAATATTTATTCATAAAATCATTCAAAAGAGGATGAAAGACACTTACTCCTCCCTCTTGCTGCTACCACCCTCCAGGGCTGGGCGCAGATTGCCTCATCTTTCTTCTGGGTGGCCTGGCGTCTAGATCAGAGGG
>NW_004444625.1:2240-3084 GCF_000243295.1 Trichechus manatus latirostris | reverse complement strand
CCATTCAGAAATGTCCAGGCCCTTGACAAAAGTACAGAGTGAAAGGGCCTGGGATGGGGCACCAGGCAGCCTCACCCATGCAGGACTCCCCAAACCAAGTCCATTGCCACTGAGTCGATTCCAACTCACAGCAATCCTACAGGCACAGAGTAGAACTGCCCCATAGAGTTTCCAAATTGTAATCTTTACAGGAGCACACTGCCACATCTTACTTCCATGGAATGGTGGGTGGATTGGAACCTCCGACCTTTTGGTTAGCAGCTGAGCATTTTATCCACTGTACCCCCAGGGCTCCTGCAGGACTCCCAGCAGCCCAAAAGTTCATTCCAGTGATGGTGAGGCATCAGGGTCCCCCTGCCTCCGGTAGCCCTGCTCAGACCTCACCCAGTGGCCAGAGGTCTAGTCTGCTCTGCCTCTTCTCTCATAGTAAGGATGCATGCCAACTCTGTGCTAAGGGCCTTGTAGACACCGTCTCATTGGACCCTCATAACACCTTTGTAAGGTAGGGGAACTTCCTATAGCTTTTCCACAGATGGGGAAAATGAGGCTCAGAGAAGTTAAGGGACTGGTACAAAGTCACACAGTTCAAATCCAGGTGGCTCTCAACCCACAACTCTTTCCACTAAGCCACAGGCCTCTAAACTAGTGGCCCCTCACCTTGGCTGGATGCTGAATGCACCTGGGGAGCTTTAAAGAATACTGATGCCTGGGCCCCACCCAAGAGATTCCAGTTTAACTGGTCAGGGGGGTGGCCTCAGCATCAGGATTTTGTAAAGCTCCGAAGGGATTCTAATGTGCAGCCAGTTTGAGAACCACTGCTCCAAACTCGCCCATCCTGTTTCCC
>NW_004444625.1:0-1313 GCF_000243295.1 Trichechus manatus latirostris | reverse complement strand
GGTTTCTATGTATTTGCTTATTTCATATAAATGAGATGCTGCAGTCTTTGTCCTTTAGAGACGGACGTATTTCACTCAGCATAATGTTTTCAAGGTTCATTCAAGTTGTGGCATGAGTCAGGGCTTCATTTGTCTTTATGGCTGCAGACTATTCCATCGTATGTGTCATGGATTGAATTACGTCCCCTCAAAAGTGTGTGTATCTCTTTGGCTGGGTCATGATTCCCAGTATTGTGTGGTTGTCCTCCATTTTGTGATTGTAATTTTACGTTAAAGAGGATTAGGGTGGAATTGGAACACCCTTACTAAGGTAGCATCCCTGATCCAGTGTAAAGGGAGTTTCCCTGGGGGGTGGCATGCGCCACCTTTTATCTTACACGAGCTAAAAGGAAAGGGAAGCAAGCAGAGAACTGGGGACCTCATACAACCAAGAAAGCAGTGCCAGGAGTAGAGAGCATCCTTTGGACCTGAGGTTCCAGCGCTGAGATACTGCTCCCAGACCAAGGGAAGAGTGAAGAGAAGGCCGATAGAGAGAGAAAGCCTCCCCCTGGAGCTGATGCCCTGAATTTGGACTTCTAGCCTACTAGACTGTGAGAAAATAAATTTCTCTTTGTTAAAGCCATCCACTTGTGGTATTTCTGTTACAGCAGCCCTTGGTGCCTAAGATGGTATGTGTATACCACATTTTGCTTATCCATTAGTCGTTGATGGACATTTTAGGTGTTTCCAACTTTTGGTTATTGTAAAAAGTGCCGCAGTGAACATTGGGATACAGGTTTCTGTTTGCATTCCTGCCTTTACTTCTTCTGGATATATACCTAGGAATGGGATTGCTGAGCCATATGATAATTCTGTGTTCAACTTTTTGAGGAACTGTCAAACTGTTTTCCCAAGGGGCTGCACCATTTTACAAACCCACCAGTGACGGATGAGGATTTCAGCTTCTCCACAACCTCACCACCATTTTCTGATTTCTGTTTCTGTGATCATTGTCATGCTAATGGAGGTAAGGTGATACCACTCTGTGATATTGATTTGCATCTCCCTAAGGAGCCCTCGGAAATCCTGGTGGAGTAGTGGTTAAGTACTATGGCTTCTAACCAAAAGGTCAGCAGTACGAATCCACCAGGTGCTCTTTGGAAACTCTATGGGGCAGTTCTACTCTGTCCTATAGTGTCTCCGTGACTCGGAATCGACTGGACGGCAATGGGTCTGTAAGGAGCCCTAAGGAGCTGGGTGGTACAACGGTTAAGAGCTCAGCTGCTAAGCCAAAGGTGAGTGGTTCAAATCCACCAGCCATTCTGTGGAAGAAA
>NW_004444624.1:19268-20563 GCF_000243295.1 Trichechus manatus latirostris | reverse complement strand
GGTGAATAGCTTGATACATTTTCACAAGTGTATAGACCCATGTAAACCAGCACTCCAGTCAAGACATAGAGCATATCTATCACCCTAAAAGTTCTCTTCTGTCCCTCTGCAGTTTATCTTCCCCATGTTCCCCCAACTTCTGCCTAAGGCAACCCACTATTTGGATTACTCTACTACCTAGAGATTCCATTCACCAAAAATGGAAGAACACAGTATGTAATCTCTTGTCTCTGGCTTCTTTTGCTCAGTGTGCTGTTTTAGAGATTTTTCTGTTGTTGTGTGTACCGGTAGTCTGCTTCTTTTTATCGCTGAGCACTAGTCCACTGTGTCAATATATGAAAATGTGTTTATCCATTCTCGTACTGATGGATACTTGGGTTGTTCTCAGTTTTTTTTGTCTTTTGTTTTTTTTTTTTTTTTTTGCCTTTATGACTAAAAATTCAGTAAGCGTGTTTGTACAAGTCTTTGGGTGAACACATGTTTTCTTTTCTTTGAGATAAATCACTGGAACTGGAATTGATGGCTTCTAAGGTGGATATACGGTTAACTCTATAAAACCAATGACGATAACGATCGCTAGTGGTACAGTTTCATACCCCCACCTATACGATATGAGAACGTCCGTTGCCCTGAATCCTCTTCAACGTTTGAAATTTGTAGTCAATTTAAAATTAGAAGTTCAGTGCATATGTAATGGTAGGAGCCCTGGTGGGCCAGTGGTTAAGCGTTCGGGGGCTAACCAAAAGGTCTGCAGTTCGAATCCACCAGCTGCTCCTTGGAAACCCTATGGGGCAGTTCTCTGTCCTGTAGGGTTGCTATGAGTCACAATCAACTGGACGTGCGTTTGGTTTTGGTTTGGTTTATGTAGTGATAACTCGCTGTGGTTTTAATTTGCATTCCAAAATGTCTAAAGATGCTATTTTTCTGTGTTTATCGGCCACCTACAAACCTTCTTTTTATGAAGGGTCTATTCAAGTATTTTCTGCCATTTTTAATGAGTTGCTTGCTTTTTGTTTTTGATGTGTACAAAGTCTATATAACCTTGATACAAGTTCTTTGTGGCACATGTGTAATATGAAGATTTTCTCGCCATCTGTGCCTTGTTTTTTAATTTTCTTAGTGGTATCTTTTAATGAACATAGTTTTAATTTTGATGAAGTCCAGTCTGAAAATTTTTTAATTTATTGTGAGTTATATTTGTGTTCTAAGTAATCTTTGCCTACCTCCACATAGCAAAGACATTTTCCAGGTAGCAAAGTGCTTTATATTTTTAGCTTTTATAGTTAGGTCTATAA
>NW_004444624.1:16178-17498 GCF_000243295.1 Trichechus manatus latirostris | reverse complement strand
TAGTTCTCTGGACATTCATCCAGGTTGTTGTATTAGTAGTTTGTTCTTAGTAGGATTCCATGCTATAGATGTACCATGGTTAATTTAAGCATTCATCAATTGAAGGACATCTGAGTTGTTTCCAGTTTTTAGCTCTTACAAAAAAGCTACTCTAAATATTCATACACAGGTTTTTGTGTGAACATATGTCTTCATTTATCTGGGATAAATGCCGAGCAGCGCAGTTGTTGGGTCTTATGATAGCTACGTGTTAAGTTATTTAAGAAGCTGCTGAACTCTTTTCAGAGTGGCTGTACCATGTTACACTCCCACCATCAATGAATGAGTGACCAGGTTTCACACGTTCTCACCAGCGTTTGATGTTGTCACTATTTTTTTATTTCAGCCATTCTAGTAAGTGTGTAGTGATAGTTCACTGTGGTTTTAATATGCATTTTCCTAATGGCTAATGATGTTGTACATCTTTTCATGTGCTTATTTGCCATCTATATACTCTCCTTGGTGAAATGTCTCTTCCTGTCTTTTGCTCATTTTCCAGCTGGACTGTTCATGTTTTACTGTTACGTGTTGAGATTTCTTTATATATTCCAGATAATGTTTTATGGATATGTGGTTTGCAAATATTTTCTACCACTCTGTAAGTTATCTTTCCATTCTTGTAACAAAGTCTTCTGCAGAGAAAAAGCTTTAAATTTTGATGAAGTCCAATTAATCCATTTTCCTTTTATGAATCATGCTTCTAGTATCAAGTCTAAGAACTCCTGCTTTGACCTAGATATTGAAGACTTTCTCTTAAGTTTTTTCCTAAAAGTTTTATAGCTTTAAGTTTAAATTTAAATTGGTGGTCCACTTTGAATTAATTTTTGTATAAGGTGTGAGACTTAGGTTGAGGACATTTTTTTGGCTATAAATATCCAATTGCTCCAGCACCATTTATTGAAAAGGCTATCTTTCCTTCATTGAATTTCTTTTAAACCTTTGTCAAATGTCAGTTGGGCATATTTGTGTGTTTTTATTTTGGATTCATTAATCTGTCCTATTGAGCCATGTGTTTGTCACTTCACCAATATCACACAGTCTTAATCAAGCTATAGCTATATAGTTACCCTTAATATCAGGTAGAGTGATTCCTCCGTCCTTATTCTTCTTTTCTGAAATTGTTTTAGCTATCTAGATCTTGACACTCCATATAAATTTTGAAATAATTTTATCTGTAACCAGAAAAATCTTGCTGGGATTTGTATAGGAATTGTGTTAAACGTGTATGTGTTAAAGCTGAATGAGAATTGAAATCTTTACTGTGGTGAGTCTTCTAATCCA
>NW_004444624.1:9924-11626 GCF_000243295.1 Trichechus manatus latirostris | reverse complement strand
CAGATACATTTGGTAATTAAATGATTTCACATTCTAATGCAATCCAAAATCTAGTAGAGACAAGCATTCTGATATGTCAGTGGTGAAGACTTTGTAAACTGTGTTATCTTTAAAGGGTATTTCCATACATTTGTTCCAATAATCCACTAATTGTAATATTTGTCAGTCATGGAGAAGGGACTGTATATGTGGATTTAGACTGCCCACTGTTCCAGAGTCACAGGGCAGCTTTCCTTTGTTTTGTTACTGACAAATTCCTGTAGCCAGCTGGGACATTGGCCAAGGAGGCTTTCTGTCTGGTGCCTGATCTACATAAAATTCTTGTCTTTTTGATGAGAAGGGGTATTTTCTTTATCTTGTTCTCTCCATTGTAGTACAGACAGGGGTCAGAGGGGATGGACAGCTTATGGGCTGAGAGCTGCTGAAAGCTGTCCTCCAACACAAGTTCCTTCCCTGTCTCCGCCAAGCCGACCTCCGTAGTGCTGTGCTAGGCTGTCCAAGGTTCAGCTGTACTGACATGTGGGACTGGAAACTGGACAAGAAACGGAAATGCACTGTGACTTCCTCTGTCCTCTTCTGCTCCTTGAGCCAAATTGCAAACTGAGCTTTGGTTTCAGGGGGGAATAATGAGAATGAAGGGAAGAGGAGATGTTGGTGTGTCTTCATCCCTGCTTCCCACCCCCACTGATTTTCAGCCATTACCATACATACCATGTGAAACATCTGTGTTCAGGTAATCTAACAGATAGATCATGGGAATAACAGCTTTGGATAGCATCTCTTTTGGGCTCTTCTGAAATGCTCCCACAGAGTCATGTCATTTTTTTTTTCCCCCAACAAAATGCTTCTTCCTAATTCAGTTCTGTCTTCAGTTTGCCATTGGAACAATAGCAATGATAATTTAGTTAGAAATTGAATCATTTGCAAAGCATTAGGATTGAGTATGGTTTAAAACCTCACGCTGGATTTCTCAGAATTCTGGGCCAAATCTCTCTTCCCATTTCTCATGGCAAGTTTTGCCTGATGTCATCAGATAGTGGTGTGTGTGTATATGTGTGTGTGTGTGTGTGTGTGTGTGTGTGTGTGTGTAATTTTGGTCACAGTGAAGCCTTAAGAATTCAAAAAAAAGAAAAAAAACCTTGTGTTAGATCATATCTAGTGACTTCATCACTCTTCATGTTCAGCTAATCTTTGGTGCCATGTGACGCTTATGAGCCAGGTGACCATTCCTATCCTTCTTAGTTTGAGATCACCATGAAAAAATAGTCCCCTTGTGGGAGAAATTAGAGAGATTTTTGCTCAACTCAGTGTCTACAGGCATACACCACTCCAGAACACTCCTTCACACTTTCAGGATGCATATTTAGATCATCAAGACTAGCACTTGAGATCAACTCAGAAGAAATTATTTATACACGCCTTACAGTTTTTCATTTCACATTTTAAGGGAAATGGACTGTAGTTGTCATCTAAGATTTAAAAAAAAAACTTTCTTATATGACAAAAACAACATGAACTGTCAAAGTACATAGACTAAAGGGGGAAAGCCAAACCACGTGCAAGGAGCACAATTCCACAAAGATTCGTTTACTATTCTGGTAAAGGAGCATTGTGTTGGTAATGCACGTGTGTGGTTTGGATAAAATCCACAGGCACCATTGCAACCAAATAGCAAGCAAGACATTCTTTTTTAATTTCCTTT
>NW_004444624.1:6811-8489 GCF_000243295.1 Trichechus manatus latirostris | reverse complement strand
GAATGGTATTAGAAACCAAGATCTGGGTGCTAGGTGTGCTCAATGCCACTGCAGTGTTGATGCTTCTAGGCCCTCTCAGCTGACAGAACAAGGAAATATATGTGTTACATTAATCTGTGTACATATACATGTCTATAAATATTTCTATATGTAACCATCTGTATCCATATTAAACTAAACATGAGTTCATATTGTTTCCACTGCTAATCCAATACCATATGGATCATTCTAGCCTCCTCCCTTGTTTATCTGTAAGTTCCCACTCCAACAGTGAGAAACTTGGCTGCCACCATTCCACATCCACTTACTTAATTGTTCAATTCCAGTATACATGTATAGCAGTATTCAAATTGTTATGCCATACTCAGGCATTTTTTTAAAAAATTTTTTGCATTATTTTTGAGTGGAGTTTTTGGTAGTCAAGGGTTGCCTGAGTATGAGCTGAATATCTTTTTTAATAATCCCCATTAGTTAAATTTTATTGTCACATTTTAAACTTACATATTAGTACAAACATAATCAGAGTTTAATTAGCAATAAAAAGCATGATAAATAATTTGAGTTTACTCATTCTCCTTCATTTTAGATGATGAAACTGAGTCTAGAGAGGCACGTACTCAAATTTATATAGATGAATGGTAGTCATAGGCATGCTAGCTTTTGGTGCAAACTCATTTGTGTTAAAATGTATCTGAAACATTTGAACATCTGAAATATCAAAGATCAAGAAATTGCAATTCTACTGGAAAGTAAGTGTAAGAGAAGAAAGAATATGAATGGAAATTTCATTGACTTAGCCTCAATAAATTGGACAAGGAAATATGGCAGATTTTTCTTTACCTATGCACAAAATCTATTCAAATGGATAAGCAGACAAGAAAATATTTGGTTCATCTTCTCTGATAATCCTAATTCTATAGTAAATTGGCATCAATGTCTTTAAAAAAAGTTTCTCACACATATTCCTCTAATTGTTAGAAATTATTTTTTGAGATGTATGTCCACTAATAAAGTTATCAATAAAATAATGAAAATTCATATGAGAGGCATTAAAAAAACAGAATTAATGAGATGCTTTTCTGAATGTAGAGGAAAAGGAGAAGAGATGAGAATTATGAGAAGTTGTCAATATGGGGATTAGAGAATGCATATTTTATCTGTTTAGTAACTCAAAACAAAGGAGGCAGAGAAAATCATCAGTTTTGAAAATAAATCTTGTAACTGATGTAAAAGACATAATGACTGAAATTTTCATTATTTGCCTATGAAATAATTGGCTATCTGGAAAATACAAGATAATCAACTAAAAAAGTTTATAGAATTAGTGATACAGAGTAGTAAGATTGCAGGATACAGAACAATTACAAAGAAATTATACCTTTATTTGCTTATTAGTAATACCAGATAGAAAACATAATGGAAACGAACCCTAGTTGCCAATGGCATTAGGGAATTACTCACATAACCAAAGAGAATGGGCAAACACTGACTAGAAAGGACAATAAACAGACTCCTCAAGGTCAAAAAATTAGAAGATACAGATTTCCTAGGGAAAGGCAGGTTTTGGATCACTTTGTCATGCCTTTCTGCTTTCTGTGCTACCTTGGGAAAAGGAGGTAATAACACTAACAGCTAACACATATGGTTCTTAGACATATTAAATACACTTAATCTTCCT
>NW_004444624.1:4244-4950 GCF_000243295.1 Trichechus manatus latirostris | reverse complement strand
GATTGATTCAAACTGCCAACCTTTTGGTTAGTAGTTGAGTGATTAACCATTTGTGCCACCAGGAACTCAAAAAATACACAGACAGTTTACAAAAGTAAAAACACCTATCTGGTCAATAAATAAATGCTACAAGATGTTCAATATCCTTAGTTATCAGAAAAGACAAAATAAAAAAATAATATTGTATGTATTTCAAGTCTCTAGGAGAGCACTGACCACACAGTGAACCTTTTCACTTCACCTGGAATCCAACATACTATTTTTCCTCAGTAATCTCAGTGAATTCGTAAGTATTCTCTCTGAATACATTCATTAGAATAATTAACAAGATACTGTACTTCCCTTGACTTCTTGGCCAACAGCTTCCTAGTTTCTATTCTTGGATTTCTTTAGAATAACACTATCATGTTGGTTGGGTATTTTCAAATCCCCAAGTCTCTCAACCTGGGGATAACAATGGAGTCTAGGTAAGGGGCATGTACTATAAACCTTAGAGAGGTTGCAGGTGTGTAAGAAATGATACCTCTTTGGAGTGCATCCTGCACCCCACCCCCAGGAACCTTGTTATGGGATGTACTCTCCAGCTACGGACGAGTGTGTACAATGGTAGTGTTTCCAAGTGTTGAAGATGCTTGCTGGCTTTATTTTTCTTTTAAGATATATCTCCATTTGATCAAGTTAGTGTGAGTTAACACAAAGTTTCTCC
>NW_004444624.1:2330-3292 GCF_000243295.1 Trichechus manatus latirostris | reverse complement strand
AAGTGAGCTAGAGCTGAAAGATTTGGTGGGTGCTCTTTTGCTTTCTTTGACATTTGGAGGGAGGAGGGGGATGAGATATGGAGACCAAAGTTTCAGAGGTGGAATATGGCTTTGGGTTTTCTCTCTGTTGTAATATGATGGGACGCAACAGCATGGCTAAGATGATCACCAGGTATTTCTCTTATATTTATGCTCCATCTCTATCCTAAAAGTATTTGAGACAGCATTACAATTCAATTCATTACAATTCACTTTATCCTTCTAAGCTTTTGTCATCATACTATGTACTTCCATACAAGGCATTTCATTTCATTCCAATGAAATAGGTTGCATTCGAAAGTAACTTTCTGAATTCTTGTTTATGATTTGATAATAATAAACGATTTCACACATTCATTCAATAAATACATATTGAGTACTTTTTATGCATCAGGTACAGTGTTACATGCAGTAATATAGTATGAACAAGATAGACATGATTCTGTCCTCATTAAATTTACAATACAGTGGGTAAAACAGACCAAAAACACATGAAAAATATAAAACAATTATCGTTTTGAATAAGTGGTGTTAAGGGGAAATAAACAGAGGGAGCAGAAATGCTGAACATGTAGTTATGTGGGACTGGTGGATCTATTTCATGTCTTTACTCATATAAATTCACCTTCTCAGAGAGGCATTTTCTGACCACTCTATTTAAAGTAACAGTTGTTCTACTCCAGCAGTCCTTATCTCCTTCTCTTCTTTATGTCCTCAGGCATACACACACACACACACACACACACACACACACACACACACACATACACATGCACACACACAATTTGTTTATTATTCTTTCTCTCTACTCACATACAGCCTCCCTGAGGATAGGGACTGTTACATTTTGGTTGTGGTGGACTAGAATAATACCTGATACATAGTGTTGTTAGGTGCCCTCCAGTGGGTTCCTACTCATAGTG
>NW_004444624.1:0-1087 GCF_000243295.1 Trichechus manatus latirostris | reverse complement strand
TATTTATTCAGTCTGTATTCTGATCAAATAATCTGAGAAGCTGGACTATGTGAAGAAGAATGGGACATCAGAATTGGGGAAAGACTCATTAACAACCCGTGATATGCAGATGACACAACCGTGCTTGCTGAAAGTGAAGAGAACTTGAAGCACTTACTGATGAAGATTAAAGACTACAGACTTCAGTATGGATTACACCTCAACATAAAGAAAAGAAAAATCTTCACAACTGGACCAAGAACCAACATCATGAAAAACTTGACACATAAGAGGTGTTCTTTAAATACTTCTTTAGTAAATTAATAAATGAACAAATGAGGTAGTCGGGAAAAGGCTTTTTAAGAAGGAAGTATTTAAGCTGAGACCTACAGATCAATCCAGTCACGCAGGGGGGTGGGGGCTGGGATAGCTTGGCATATAAGAATTTAAGGAGTTTCGTATGTTGGAATCATGTGTTGGACCATGGCAGGAGGTAGCCTGGAGACATGGGCAGGACAAGGTTGTGTTGTGCGTTATAAAACAAAGTAAAACGGGTTTTGTTGAAGTGCATTGGGCATGGATATAAGCAAGACAATGATATAATACTCAGATTTGGGTTTTAACACAATCACTCTTCTTTCTGAGTGTAAAACAAGGAATGGAGGAGGACAAAAATGTAACCAAGGAGGCCAGTTCTGAGCTGATTGCAAGAGCAGTGATGATAACATTAGCCAGTATTTACTGAACACTTACTCTTACTAGGGACTGTTCCAAATGCTTCATATATATTATCTCATTTAACTAAAAATTCAGTTAACTGGTAAATTATCTCAATATTTTAAAAAGTTTTTAACATTTCTTTTTCATATTGTAATCTACTTTATAAATTGTACTTATCTAAATTATAACTTCAGATAATAAAAAATGATTTTTTATTGCAAAAATTTACATAACACAACATTTGTCCATTCAATAACAACAAAAAATCATTATTTTAAGGTTACGTTTATGGGGCTTTAAAGAGGGCCCTATGATTTCAATCTATTCTACCATCTTAACAAATGTGAGAAATGTTCCGATAGGTACTCAAGAAGTACAATGGATTCTT
>NW_004444623.1:4727-20628 GCF_000243295.1 Trichechus manatus latirostris | reverse complement strand
GGCTGAAAGTAGAGAATACCAGAAAGATATTTACCTTTGTTTATTGACTATGCAAAGGCGTTTGACTGTGTGGATCATAACAAATTATAGATAACTTCATAGTTTAAAATCAAGAAATGTGTGTGTCAGGGTTGTATCCTTTCACCATCTTTATTCAGTCTTTATGCTGAGCAAATAGTCTGAGAAGCCTTACTGCATGAAGAAGAATGTGGCATCAGGTTTGGTGGAAGACTCATTAATAACCTGCGATACGTAGATGACACAACCTTGCTTGTTGAAAGAGGACGTGAAGTACTTACTGATGAGTATCAAAGACTACAGTCTTCAGTATGGATTGTACCTCATCATAAAGAAAACAAAAGTCCTCACAACTGGACCAATTAGCAACATTAAGATAAATGGAGAAAACATTGAAGTTTAAAGGGTTTCATTTTACTTGTATCCACAATCAACGCCCATGGAAGCAGCAGTCAAGAAATAAAATGACGAATTGCATGGGGCAAATCTTCTGCAATTGACCTCTTTAAAGTGTTTAAAAGCAAAGATATCATTTTGAGGACTGTGGTGAGCCTGACTTAGACCATGGTGTTTTCAATCCCCTTGTATGCAAGTAAATGCTGGACAATGAATAAGGAAGAGTGAGGAAGATTTATGCCTTTGAATTATGGTGTTGGTGAAGAATATTGAATATACCATGGACTGCCAGAAGAACGAACAAATCTGTCTTGGAGGAAGTACAGCCAGAATGCTCCTTAGAAGCAAGGATGGCAAGACTTCGTCTCACATACTTTGAGCATGTTATCAGGAGGGATCAGTCCCTGGAGAAGGATATCATGCTTGGTAAAGTACAGGGTCAGCAAAAAAGAGGAAAACCCTCAAAGAGATGGATTGACACAGTGGCTGCAACAGTGGGCTCAAGCATAACAATGATTGTGAGGATGGTGCAGGACTGGGCAGTGTTTTATTCTGTTCTACATATGGTTGCTATGAGTCTGAATCATCTAGAGGGCACCTGACAATCACAATATAGATGGAACTTGAAGACATTCTGATGAAATACATCAATCACAGAAGGACTAGTATTGTGTGAAGTCACTTGTAAAAAAAAGGCAAAAACAGGCAAATGTATAGAGATTGAAATTTCTTAGTGTTTACCAGGGGTGAGAGGTAGAGGCAAAGGGAGATTACGTTTAAAGTGGTGGAAAAATCTCATTGATGAAGGGTAGTGTTGCACAGACAATTAATGTAACTGCTGTCGATAAGTTGTACCAGTGTAGAAAGTTGAATTGACAAAAGTTCTGTGATAGATATGTTTACAGCAATGACTATATATATATATGTATTAGCTGCTGAGGCTGCTTATGTACAACCAATCACCTCATGGGATTTGGTTCCTTGGTTTGGAGTTTTCGGGTCATGGTTTCATGGGACATCCCAGTTAATTGAACTAATACATGTTGAGTGTTTCTTTTCTACCTCCTAGAACGTTGTGTAGTGCCTGGGTTCTTAAAAGCTTGCAAGTGGTCATTCAAGGTACAGCAATTGTTCTCTATTTGCCTAGTAATTTTTAATTGCTCTTTAAATATACTTACAATTCACACATACCATAATAATAATAATTTATTGATCACTCTGAGTATATGGCAGGCACTGTTGTTTTAAGATATTTATTCATATTTTAAAATTTTAATCAAACTCGAGTGAATTTAAAGTTCAATTAATTCAACTTTGAAGCCTAAATAACATTGTTTACTCCAAAGAAAATCAGTGGAGAGATTAATTACCTGGATTTCTTGAGTCCACTATGACTGAGAGTGAATGGAGTATCAAATTGAGCAAGATAATTGTGGACTTTATTTCTTGCAATTTTTAATAATTTTGTTGTGGAATTAAATTTTGGACTTTAATATCTTTCTAGATTTTCATAAAAGGGAGAGGAGTTCATAAGATGTAAATGCTGACTATTTAAACATTTGTATTTTTGAGGTTTATTTCTGCCATCATCTTAACTGATTACCAAATTCTAGTAAGCTATATCAGTTCTTGTGACAAGATATAATATTTGGGATGGGAATTATTCTAGGGAGCAATTTTATTTTATTTGCCTGAGGGGTAATGTGGCCTTGGAATTAATTTTTGACTTAAAATAATATTTTCTTGAGGCAAAAGCTAAACCACATCCAGTGTTCCCAGGATAACACTCAAAAGAACTGTCTTTGGTATGAGGAAATTATGTTAGGAAATGGCAGTAAGTCTAGCCTGAGAGAATAATGGTTTTCTCCACCCAAGGGTATAATGACACTCTTCCTTTTAATTATTAAAGGTTAATTGTTAAGACCCATAGGTTAAGAGAATAAAATCTAGGGAGTGATGGAGTGCAACTTATTTCTCTATAAATTTATTTCCCTGAGAAATCATTTATTTCAATCTCCAGAAGAGAATATTTTTAAGGTAACTTCTGCTTTCTTTCCAACCTTTCTACTTTCTCTTGCTAATTGCCTAAAACAATTTAAGAGAAAAGAAATCTATAAACATGATAATTGTTGAAAATAGAATTACTGGATAGTTTTGTTTTGTTTTGGGGCTTTGGCAATTTTGGTGCATCATGTTGTGGTTTTGCAATTTTGAGATGATCTCTAATTATTTTAGTTTATTTTAAAATATCCCTCAATATTGTATTTTTTTTATAATCAGTTTTAAATCAATTATGCATGCAAGTCACTGTTTGTGAAATAATGAACTTGAGAAATTTTTAATATCAAACAGTGGGACACTAGTTGGAAAACCTAGAATACCTAATTACAGAGTCCAGGTTAGAAGAATTTACACCTTCAACAATAGTATATTTGTTAGTTCTACAACCGATGGGATGCTTTGGGAGCAAATTTATTGTATTTGCCAGTGGGTTAATATGGCCTTCAGTTTACCAAAAATAAATAAAACATAGTTAAACATAGAAGAGTGTTTGGAAATAAAAGCATCAGAGTAATAACAGTTGTAGTATCTGGATGCATATGTTTTCCTAGGACTTTTTTCACTTATCTATGTCCTTATTATTCTGTATTAAGTATTACATTTGTAATAAGGAAAACATACAATGAATTAAAAATAAAATATACTAAAATAGAAAAATAAGTCGGCTTGGGAGATCTGAATTAGTTATTCTAAAAATTGTAATTCATTATAAACCAATTCTTCTTCTTCTGCTGATTTAGCTGTGTTTTAATTTTATGCTTAGGTGTGAAAAACATTTAGTTTGTTCCAATTAATTCCTTCTTGCTGGACACTTAATTTTCCTCCCCAGTTAAATCCATATTATTGGATACTGGAGTTGTGCCAAACTATTTTCAGTTACCTTGCTAGACAAATAAATGTATGTTAACTTTTTAACTGAACCTAAAATTTTTAAATGAATTAGAATTTAATTAAGTATAGCTAAAAAACCTATGTATTCTTTTATCTTAATTCTGCAAATTGCAATTTTATATTTTTGTCATTTTGATAGCATTTTAGGAACTTATGTCTCAAGGTCATCCATGATAGATATTGATTACAGTGTAAACATTATAATATTGTCACCAAATCAATTGGCTTAAAAAAACAAAAAAAAAAACCTTGAGATTTTTCCAGCATTTAATACTGTTGATTTCTTCTTGTAACTCTCTTCTTTACTTTAATATAGTTTTACAATCTCATGTTTATTCTTTAATATTTTGACTATTCCTATTCAATTGTTATTTCCTTGTGGTATATCCACCACTTCCATTTGCTCTTTTCCTGTATTTCCTCCTTTTCTCCTCTCTTCTACACCTGGTGTTTCGTACTTTTCTTCCTGTCTTTATCTTCTGAAAATCGCTTTTTAGTTTCTCTTCTTTGTTCTCATGATTTCTCCTTTTTTTGTCTTTTATTTTTTGTTCCTCACATCCTACTTCTCCTCCTCCTCTTTCTTCCCCTCTGCTTTTCTTTCTTTCCTTTCTAAATGAAGGCAATCTTTTATTCCTAGCCTTAATTCCCTTCAAGTTCCCCCACACTGTGGATCTCAAAATGTGGCCTGAAGATGTCTGGGGGTCTGCCTTCTCTAACTAGATATTTGTGTGAGACCAGATTTTCTGCATATACTTCAATCAAAGCAACATATCGCAGCAGACTGAATGCAGAAGCAGATATGAGAGTCCAGCTGTCTTCTCTAAAGCCAGATATCAGTGAGATTGGCAAAGAATTATATACCAGTCTTCTCATGAATTTTTTATTTTGGAAAATAGTTACATTTTATAAAAATGTGCTTTAAAACGTAATAGATTTACTATTGTTATATATTTTTCAAATAAATACTATTTTTAAGTTTAATTTCTGATACTCTATATATTGAGAGATGTAACCTGTAATTTAAGAAGGAATAGCTCCCAAGGATCCACAATGTTTTTTAACTGTGTAAAGAGGTCCTGAATCGAAAATGGTTGAGAACTGCTGTCTATACCACTGGTGTTTAACTTTTTGGAGTTATACATCCTGGTGAAAATTTGATGAAAGCTGAAACCTTTCTCCACTCAAAGAGGCAATTTTATGTATTACTTGTAGTTTTGCATACAGTTGCATTGAGGCCCCCCTGATGGTCGAGGTTCACTGCTCTCACTCTCCTTCTTTAGTCACCTCTTCTTCCACAGTTTCAACTACCATTATCTATGTATTTGAACCCCAAGATCTACTGTTCCATTTTCAGGTTCCTCCTAGACTTTTCCCGTTTTGTTTCTTATTACCTTCTCAAATTTAACATTTCTAAAATCAAATTTATCATTCACATGCCCCGTTAAAACATGGTCTCTGTCAGTTTTTCTCTTTCTGTGCATGGCATTATCATTATTCCACATGAGCCAGGCTTTAAAACTTAAAATCGACTCTATCATTTCACTTATTTAGTTATTGTTTCTTTTATCATGAAATTTATCTTAAGCCTATTACTTCCTCCCTCCCCCCGCCACTGTTACCATTTTAATTCACATACTTGTATCCCATTATGGATTATTTTGTAGTTTTGGTAGTGGTCTGAATTCACAAACTCCTCATTTCAGGTGTCCAGTTACTTCTGAATAATGCTACTGTAGTTGTCTTACTAAAGATTTTATTTTATTCATTCTCATCTCATAACATAAATCTTCAGTGACTCTTCGTCACCTCCAGGATAAAGACCAGATTCCTTAAAATGCATCTGCTACGTCTCTAACTTTATACCCCAATATTCCTTGTTCTCAAATATTGGTCTGGGAATCTGTGGTAGGCAGAATAATGTGCCCCATCCAGACATGTCTAATTCTAAACCCAAATTCTGTGAATATATTGCCTTAAATGGAGAAAAGTACAAGCAGATATGATTAACTTAAAGATCTTGAAATGTAGAGATTATCCTGGTTTATTCAGGTAGCCCCAATGTGAGCATAAGTGTCCTGATAAAAGGTGGACAGGAAGATCAGAGCAAGAGAAAATGTGAGAATGGAAGCAGAGGTCAGAATAATTGAACCATGGGTCAAGATATGCAAGCAGCCTCTAGAAACCAGAAAAAACAAAGAAAATATTGTTCAGTAGAACAAAACCAACCAAACAAACAAAAAACAAACTCATTGCCTTTGAGTCGATTTCAACTCATAGCGACCCTATAGTACACAGTAGAACTGAACTGCCCCATAGAGTTTCCAAGGAGCGACTGGTAGCAGCCAAGCACTTAGCCACTGTGTCACCAGGGCTTCACTAGAGTCTCCAAAAGGAACATAGCCTTTGGTTTCAGTTCTGGAAGGGCCGTTTCAAACTTCTGACTTGAAGAACTGTAAAATAATAAATTTTTGTCATTTTAAGCCACTGAGTTTGTGTCAATTTGTTACAATGGCAATAGGAAACTAATACATGAGCTGGGTAGGATGGCTGGATCCAGCTGTGGTTGAGGAGATTTAAAAATTACAGATTACGAGTTTCTACCCTCAGAAAGTAAATTTTGGTAGATCTGGATTGGGAATTGGAAAACATTTTTAAAAGTTTCCCAGTTGACTGACAATCAGAAAGCTTTGAGAACTATTGGCCAAGGGCATAGAGGAAACTTAAATGGTAGCTACTTTCTGACTGTTTAGAGAAAGACTGGATCTGGGGCAGTTGTAAAGTAAAAATATTAGCAAATAATTATTTGTAAATCCACATGGTGATAACTGTTTTTAGAAATCTACTCTGGGACAATGATACAACTATTCCACACCTAGTTATTCACTCAAGACAAATGAATACACTTGACCCTTCAAAGACATGTAAAAAAATGTTATTAGCGATTTTATTTACAACAGCTGCAAACTGGAAACAATGCCTATTGATAGAATATATAAATTATGGGACATATGTTTCATGGATTGAATTGTGTCCTCCAAAAATATGTATATCATTTTGGCTAGGCCTTGACCCCCAGTATTGTGTGATTGTCCACCATTTTGTCATCTGATAGATTTTCCTATGTGTTGTAAGTTCTATCTCTATGATGTTGATGAGATGGGATTAGCAGCAGTTATGTTAATGAGGCAGGACTCAATCTACAAGATTGGATTGTGTCTTGAGTCAATTTCTTTTGAGATATAAAGGAGAGAAGCAAGCAGAGAGACAGGGATCCTCAAACCACCAAAAAAGCAGCTTCAGGAGAAGAGCGCGTCCTTTGGAACTGGGGTTCATAGACAAAGGAAGACTGGTGACAAGGACCTTCCCCCAGAGCCCACAAAGAGACAAAGACTTTCCCTGGAACTGGCACCCTAACTTTAGACTTTTAGCCTACTAGACTGTGAGAGAATAAATTTCTCTTTGTTAAAGCCATCCACTTGTGGTATTTCTGTTATAGCAGCACTAGGTAACTAAGACAATATGTATAATGGAATACTCCACAGAAATAGGAAAAAAAGAAATATAATTAAACAAAACCAAATGAACGAGTCTTATAGAAGTAGTGTTGAGTGAAAAAAGCTAGTCACAGAAGAGTCCATGCTTTATGAGTCCAGGTACATGAAGTTCAAGAACTAGCAAAACCATTATCTATGCTTATAGAATAGGCATTATCTTTGGAGTAATGCTTATTCTATAAACATAGACTATATATATATGCCTTGGGTGGGGCATGAGGAAGCCTGCCAAGGTGCTAAACCTGTTCTATATCTTGATATGAGTGGTGGTTGTGCAGATGTATTGTTGTTGCTAGCTAATGTCGAGTCGTTTCTGAGCTCATGGAGATCTCACGCACAATGAAACAAAACTTTGCTTGGTGAGATCCATAGGATTTTCATTGGCTGATATATATGTAGAAATTTATCATGTTATAAGCATACGTTGTGTGCATTTTACTCTAAATAACTGATAAATCATTTAAAAAGTAAATTTTAAAAAGATTAGTTTGGCTTGGTTCAGAGTGATTTTGATGGGAGATGGTGAAGTTCAGTATATATTTTGGAGATAGGGATGGCGATATTTGCTTAAGGGGCAGGCTGTAAGAAAAAGATAGCCATTAAAGACGACTCCAGTGATGTTGGAAATAGCAAATTCATGAGCTGAGATGTGGAAGATTTAGGAGAATCAATCTTTTTTTTTAACAAGTGTACATCTCTTTTAGTATATGTTAAACATACACACACATTTGGAAGCAGAATGTATAAAGTAGTATAAATAAAATTAAAATTATAATGCTATGAATGTTAAAAAAAAAAAAAAAGAATAGATATATTGTGCACTCAGCTGCTGAGTGAAAGATTGGCTGTTCAAATGTACCAGCTGCTCCATGGGAGAAATAAGCTGGTGATCTACTCCTGTAAAGATTGTTGTTGTCAGGTGCATCGAGTCAGTTCCGACTCATAATGACCCTATGTACAAAAGAACAAAATGCTGCCTGGTCCTGTGCCATCCTCATAATCATTGCCATGTTTGAATGCATTGTTGCAGCCACTGTGTCAATCCATCTCCTTGAGGGTATTCCTTTTTTAGGCTGACTCTCTACTTTGCCAATCATGATGTCCTTCTCCAGGGACTGGTCCCTCCTAATAACATGTCCAAAGTAAGTAAGACAAAAACTCACCAGCCTTGATTCTAAGGAGCATTCTTGTTGTACTTTTTCCAAGGTAGATTTGTTCTTTCTTCTGGCAGTCGGTGGTATATTCAATATTTTTCACCAATACCATAGTACAATGGCATCTATTCTTCTTCGGTCTTCCTTACTCATTATCCATTTTTTGCATGCATCTGAGGCAAATGAAAATACCATGCTTTGGGTCAGGTGCACCTTAGTCCTCAGAGTGACATCTTTGCTTTTAAACACTTAAAAGGAGTCTTTTGCAGCAGCTTTACCTAATGCAATAAGTCATTTGTTTCTTGACTGCTGTTTCCATAGGCATTGATTGTGATTCCAAGTAAAATGGAATCCTTGACAACATCAATATTTTCTCTGTTTATCTGGATATTGCTTATTGGTCCAGTTGTGAGAATTTTTATTTTCTTTATGTTGAAGTGCAATCCATACTGAAGGCTGTAGTCTTTGATCTTCGTTGGTAAGTGCTTCAAGTACTCTTCACTTTCAGCAAGCAAGGTTGTGTCATCTGCATATTGTTAGATTCTTAATGAGTGTTCCTCTAATCCTGATGCCATGTTATTCTTCATCTAGTCCAGCTTTTCGGATTATTTGGTCAGCATACAGATTTAATAAGTATGGTGAATGGATACAACCTTGATGCACACTTTTCTTGACTTAAAACCTTACAGTATCCTTTTTCTGTTCAAAAGTCTGCCTCTTGGTCTATGTACATGTTCTGCATGAGCATGATTAAGTGTTCTGGAATTCCTATTCTTTGCAATGTTATGCATAATTTGTTATGATTCACATAGTTGAATGCCTTTGCATAGTCAATAAAATACAAGTAAATATCTTTCTTGTATTGTCTGCTTTCAGCCAAGATCCATCTGACAACAGCAATGATATCCCTTCTTTCTACCTCCTCTTCTGAATCCGGCTTGAATTTCTGGCAGTCCCCTGTTGATGCAACTGTTTTTGAATTATCTTCAGCAAAAGTTCACTTGTGTATGATATTGTTTGATAATTTCTGCATGCCATTGGATCACCTTTCTTTGGAATGGGCAAGTATATGTATCTCTTCCAGTCAATTGGGCAGGTAGCTGTCTTCCAAATTTCTTGACATAGATGAATGAGCATTTCTAGTGTTGCACTGCTTTATCAAAATATCTCAATTAGTATGAAGCCTTGTTTTTGTCAATGCCTTCAATGCAGCTAGGACTTCTTCCTTCAGTACTATCGGTTCTCGATTATAAGCTACCACCTGAAATGGTTAAATGTTGACCAATTCTTTTTGATACAGTGACTCTGTGTATTTCTTCCATCATCTTGTGATGTTTCTTGGGTCATTTAATTTTTGCACATAGATTCCTTCACTATTGCAACTCGAAGCTTGAATTTTTTCTTCAGTTCTTTTAGCTTGAGAAGTGTCAAGAGTGTTCTTTCCTTTTGGTTTTCTAAAACCAGGTCTTTACACATTTCATTATAATACTTTATTTTGTCTTCTCAAGTCACCCTTTGAAATCATCTGTTCATCTCTTTTACTTTGCCGTTTCCTGTTTGCTTTAGTCACTCTAAGTGCAAGAGCAAGTTTCAGAGACTCTTCTGAAGTCCTTTTCGGTGTTTTTATTCTTTTTCTTTCTTTCTTTCTTGTCTTTTTAAAGATCTTTGGTTTTTTGATGTATAATGTCCTTGATGTCATCCCACAACTCATCTGGTCTTCGGTCATTAGTGTTTAATGTGTCAAATCTATTCTTGAGATGATCTCTAAATTCAGGTCAGCTATACTCAAGGTTATACTTTGGCTCTTGTGGACTTGTTTTAATTTTCTTCAGCTTCAACTTAAACTTGCATATGAGTAATTTGTGATCTGTTTCACAATCGGCCCCTGGCCTTGTTCTGACTGATGCTACTGAACTTCTCCATGGTCACTTTTCACAGATGTAGTCTATTTGATTCCTGTGTATTCCATCCCTGTAAAGATTACATCTTTGGAAACCCTCAATGGCACTCAACGATGACAACAACAACAACAGCAATGTATTGCTCACTCAACTGGCTGTTACTGTCTGATTGATATTAGGCAAATCAAAGTATTATCGATAAAATGTGAAAATAATAATATTGAGCTCTTAGAATAATTTCAAGTATGAAGAGTGCTTACAAGTCCAATAGTGTTATGTCAGTGGCTATTCTCTATGGACTAATATCTAATAGAGCCTTCTCTGCAGTGATTGACGTATTCTATATTAGTGCTTTCCAGAAGAAAAGGAAAAAAAGCCACTAGCTATATATGGCTACCAAGCACTTCAAATATGCTTAGTGTAAATAGAGCATTTATTTTTAATTGTATTTAATTTTAATTAATTTAAATTTTAATTTATGTAGTGAGATGGCTAGCATTATATGTTAACTCAGCTAAAGTTGACTGTAGTTCATGGTGACCCTATATGTGTCAGAGTAGAACTATGCTCCATAGGGTTTTCAGTGGCTGATTTTTCAGAAGTAGATCACCATCAGCAGTCCTTTCTTCTGAAGAACTTCAGCATGTACTCCAATCTCCAACCTTTTGATTAATCCAGCCAAGTGCATTAATCATTTACACCATCCATGGACTCCAGCTAGACTATGTTGTTGTTTTTTTGTCATCCAGTAGATTCCAACTCACAATGAAACTATGGGACAGAGTAGAACTGCTCCATAGGGTTTCCGAGGCTAAAATCTTTACAGGCGCATATAGCTAGGCCTTTTCTCCCTCGGAGCAACTTTTGGGTTTGAATGGCCGATCTTTTTATTAGCAGCTGAATGTTAAACCATTGTGCTACCAGAGCTCCTAGCTAGGCTGTAGTATCCAGTTATTTAACCAAACACTAATCTAGGTGTTGCTGTGCAGAAATTTATCTAATCTTTACTTATAATTTATTAAGTAAAGATTATCTTTGATAATGTGGGTGGACCTCATCCAATAAGTTGAAAGGCCTTAAGAGCAAAAACTGAGGTTTCCTGGAGAAAAATAAATTCTCCCTCAAGACTGCAATAACAGCACCTGTCTGGTTTCTAGTTAGCCTGCCCTTTAAATCATGGACTTGCTAGCCCCCGTAGTCACTCAAATTAATTCCTTAATAAAGTTTATATATATAATATAGATATAGGGGGCCCTGGTGGCACAGTAGTTAAAGTGCTCGGCTGCTAACTGAAAGGTTGACAGTTCAAACCCACCAGCCACTCAGTAGGAGAAAGCTGTAGCAGTCTGCTTCTGTAAAGATTTCAGCCTTGGAAACCACATGGGGCAGTTATACTATACTCTGTCCTATAGGGTCGCTATGAGCTGGAATCAACTCGACAGCAGTGGGTTAGTTACTAGTTAGTTATATATATTCTACCAGCTCTGTTTTCTGGAGAACCCTGACTGATACAAATAGCCACATGTGACTAGCGACTATTGGACACACTATTATTACTATTACATGAATAAATTGCTGATTCAAACTTGTTTGTTAAAATAATAATTCAATATTTAATATATATGGAGTATATTTGTCTCTGTAAAGGCAATCAACCATGTTTCTGTGGTCTATCCCTAGCTGAGCTCTGTACAGATATGCTTATGTATAATCTTTACTTCACTATTTACAGGAACCAATTAATTACTTTCTTAGAATGAGTTGTTTACATACTACACATCTTCAATGGGCAAGTTGAACTTCACAGCTTCAGTAACTCTTTGTTAAGTGTTGCAAATTACAAGCAATCTATACTAGTCTGTTTTCCAGTAACAATACAAAGATGCAACTAAATTTCACAGATTTAGATTGCTTGCTCTATTTCATAGTTCATCAGGAATAAAAGGCAATGGGATAACACACTCTTACTTGCTGCTGTTTAATCTACTGTATTTATGCTAATATTCTCATGTACCTTCTATGAAATAATATAAAACAAAATTTTAGTCCTCTGTATATGGCCGATATTTCTGAGGTCTCTGAAGACTCCCAATTTCCAAAAGATTCCTATGATTCATATTGTATCATACAAGTTCTTTCATCATAAATATTTGATAAAGATGAAATGCTCAGAGCTGCTTATTTATTCTTCATAGGATATTACTGAATTACCTCATGAGTATGGGACATTGAATGCCAAACAAATAAACAAAAAACAAAAGAAAAGCAGTTTTTGGAATGTGTGTATACTTTTGAGTAGAACAATAAAAGAACTGCATGAGGAAAACTTTTTACATTGGTGCATATGTTTAGAGGCAAGACAAAAATGTCTTTTTATTATATAAAATGTCTAACATATGTAATATTAAAACAAATACTATAAAAGACATGAAACACCCATCATTTAGTTTCAGCAGTTATCAGGAAATGTCCAATCTTGTTTTATCAATAACTTCAACCACTACCTCTCACATGATCATTTTGAAGCAAATTGGAGACATATTAGCTTATCTGTAAATATTCCAAAAGAGGCTGTCCTGATGGAAGAACTGTATCCTTGAGTGTTCCTGGGCCTGAATTGTAACCTGCTACTTCCCTAATAAACCGTATAATCGTAAAACTGGTCTGTGAGTTCTGTGTGGCCATTGCAATGAATAATCGAACTCAGCAGAGAAGTAGAGAGTGCTATGGGAGGGACAGTCGGTGTCAGAATTGGTAAAGATGACAAAGAGAGGTAGCATGTCTGACTCCGCCTCAAAGGAATCAACCTTGGGCTGTTGATCTTGAGTCTTCTTCCCCCTCATGAAGTTAGAGGAGGTCAGAAAACACCCAAGCCATTTTTACACAAATTATTATATATCCAGTTAATATTCACATTTCTTCATTGTCTTAGAACACAGTTTATCTACTTAAATCAGAACTGAAATAAGCTTCACGTACATAAATAAATGATTGATATGTTCCTTGAGTATTTTTGATCAATATGTTTCCTCTCTAGTTTTAATATTTTTCCCTAGAATTTTTCAGGTGAAGAATCTAAGTCATTTGCTCTGTAGAATAATCCAGTCTGAGTTTTGTTCATTGCAGTCCATGGAGTACACTTTGAATAACACTGCCATATTTTACTCAACAAATATGGTATAGATGGATTTTGAGTGGTCTGCTGCCTTTGCAGTTATAAATACAGGTGCAAGAAATAGATGTGTGGATACTTGTATTAGTATTTGTGCCAGTGTATGCATTGGATAGATTCCCTAGACATAGGATTGCAGGGTCAAAGAGTAATGCATATGAAATTTTGCTAGACCTTGCCAAATTCTATTCCATTAAGATTGTTCTGTTTTGCCTACCAGCAGTGTTTTAGCTGGCATGTTTTCCCACAGCTTTGCCAACAGGGTAATGTTCAAACTTTTGGATTATTGCCTGGTAATTGAGAAATGCTCTTTCGGTTTAGTTCTTATTTGTGCTTATCTTACTTTAAGCTAGATTGAGCATAGAGAAAAAATAACTTAAGCTGCTTTTGACTTTTGAGTTAAAATTTTTTACAGCTTTAAATAAGCAGTGGCTAGCCAAAAGGTTATTTTTCAGTGATAATTTATTGGGATTTTAAACGTTGGTGAAAATATTTTGATTAAAATATTATGGTATGGAAATATCATTTATTTAATGTAAACAGTTCAATCTAATTATATCTGAAAATACTTTTCAGGGTGAATATGATCTGATAACCATCAATGGAGAGATGCTTTCATGTTTTGGAAATGGTATAATTTAGAATTTTGTTTTTCAATTCTGATATTTTAACACGGCTATGGCTTCTTTAATTCACTTTAGCAAACATGTTAATTATCTGGTCATAGTGGATCACTCTAAAATCTATTGTTGTTGTTGTTGTGTGCCATGGAGTCAATTTAGAATTATAGTGACCCTATAGGACAGAATAGAACTGCCTCATATGATTTCTTAGGCTGTAATATTGAAGGAAGCAGATCACCAGGTCTTTTCTCCCACAGATCTGCTTGGTAGGTTCCAACTGCCTACCTTTTGGTTAACAACCGAGAGCTTAACCATGGCATCACCAGGGCTCCTTACTCTAAAATATAGGATGTGATAAAGCAAAGAACTTACTTAGTCCACTCTCAAGGTCAAAGGGCTAAAGACAAACTAGAATACTTACGCACACAATGAGCTTGAGACAAGAGGGCAGACATAGAAGGGGGAAGTTGAGAGGTTAAAAGCTATCTTTTCCAAAAGAAATGCCTTTTTTGTTCTGCAGTGTCATCCTCTTTGGATTTAGTCTTCTCTTTCCTTTTCCTTTCCATGTGTGGCATTTGACAGATCCTATGAAATCGGAAGAGCAGGGAGATGTCTAGTGAAAATCAGTTACAGCATTGGCAATTTAGAAAAATTGTGTTTAAGCGCTTTAGGAGAAATACTTAGTCTTTTATTACTTTCTGTCCTAATGTGGGGTCCCAGAATGTGAGTATGGGCCTAGGAGAAAGGGACCAAATCTATTGTTTGATTTATTTTAATTTGGACCATAATTCAGTGCGTCAAAAACAACCCTTGAGGATCACAAGGCCAGACTACGTAACACTCTGGGGCCAAAGGACTATGTAGCATAGCTCCCTTGAGGAGCTGGAAATACATCAAGCTGCTGATTTAAGCTTTGGGTTTCCCAGCCATTGTTTTTCAACAGAAACAAAATACATGTCTTCTATGTGCCTTTCACATGCTATATTATGAACTAGCTTCTAAGGATATAAAAAAGCAAGGCCTCTGTACTTAGGAAGGTTTAACCTATTCAAAGACGCACTAGAGACAGCACAGTGGATAAACGTGAATTCTGTAGACAAACCCTTAAATCTGAGTGACCTTGGGCAAGTTACTTACCCTCACTTTTCTTCAGTTAATTCATTTTAAGATTGTTAGTATTAACTGACTGAATATGTGTAAAGTGCTTAAAACAATGTCTGGCATAGAGTAAATAATAAATATTAGTCATAATTATACTTATTTATAACGTATGTCATTCTTGACTTTCTCCTATAATAAATGTGCCTATTCTTCATTTTCCAACATGTGCAGTTCAATCTCTAAGGCCAAGTGTGGGAAAACCTTTCTGGTCATCCTGTTAAAGGTCCAGGGACATATACATGCCTGTTTTTCCGGTGGATAAAGAAAGTGCTTAGTGAAATAAGAAGTTTTCTAGCTATGCAACATCTTCTGTGCCATTAATTGGCTGTGTGGCCAAATAAATGATATACTATATGAATGTCTTAGTTTATCTGTAATGTCAAAGTTTATCTTTAAAGTCCATCATATCTGCAAAATGTCATTGTCAATAAGTAGCCATAGACACAAAAGGTATACTTTATTGTTTGTTAAGCAACTATATGAGAAATTAGAAATATTTTTAAGCACAGCCAGATTTTTGTTTTATTTACAGACATTTCTACCTACAGAAAATCTTGTAGTCAGTAATAGCTGATTTGTGGGCTTGGAGGAAATTGTAGATACAGAGTTTATAGTCCACTGAGTTTAAAGTTAATCACAGAGTATTTAAGATTAAGGACTATATTTACAGAACTAGCAATTCTCTTTAGAAAACATACCCCAATTGGGTTTGCCACACCTGTCAATCACTTCCAACCCATCAGGTAATTTTGTCTGGTATTGGAGAGGGAAAGCTCTTCAAATCTATTGGATTTCTTTAATATATCTGAGTATATGGTAAGGCTTAGTAATAGGGACATCAATAACAAAAAGAAAAAGGTGCTTGTATATCACACATTTATCAACATATTAGAAAATATACCATTCATGATTCTACCTCTCCAAGTGTATGGCAATTGTGTGTGTGTGCAGACACACACACACACACACA
>NW_004444623.1:2570-4422 GCF_000243295.1 Trichechus manatus latirostris | reverse complement strand
AGAGAATTTGACACTGATACTTTCAAACTCGACTACCAAAAAAAAAAAGTTTGAAATGTCTATGGGGATCAATTCATATCTGTAAAATGAGACGTTTTCACTAGAGGCTGTATTACATATGGTTGGATGATATGGGCTCTTGAGATGGGCTGCATAAACTGAATTGGCTTTGCTATTTATTAACTGTCCGATCTTAAACACTTTGTCAGGGGTTTAGGGAGGGTAACAAGCGCCCAGAGGCAATCTCTAAATTGCGACACTCCTTTCCAAATTTCAAGATGAATAGACGGTGATGGCGACAAGAAAAGGAGAAGCAGAGTGTGCTGATGGACCTCATGTGATTTTCCACTGTGCCTGTGTCCCAGCCGGCAGGCTGGCGGACAGGCGGGCTCCAGGGGCATGGGCCACTGCAGGGATGGAGGCAGCAGTGACACAAGCGGCACCTCTGGGCTAGTGAATCATCCCAGCAGACACCACGAGTCACAGCAAAAGAGAGAAGCACCGAAACATGGCTGAAGGGAGCATGGACTTTCTAGAGCATTTCAAGTTGTGCGTAGTTTGGTCTTGGATGGATCTCAGGACCATGTGGTGTGACTCCCACTGACAGTGTCACCTGGTGCGGTCCACTCACCCTGCACCCCCTAATGATGCCACTGGTGCCTTGGAAAGTCATTCAATGCCTCATCTTGTGCCTCCTTGGATTTGCACTGTGGAGGCAAGTGCTTCCTTCTGTACTCCCTCACTAGGCTTCAGCACTTTGTTTCTTCTTCTCTCAAGTACCTGTGTTTTACCCGTGCTTACCTGTGGTGTTTACCTGTGTTTTATTGACTATGCAAAGGCATACCAGGAGACAGAGAGAGCTTTAACACTCAATACATCGAGACCTAGCGGCAGAGACCTGGCGGCAGAAAGCTGGCAGCAGGAGACAGCAAAGTGGGCTTGTCAGCCCACTGAGTGAGAAAGCTGAGTGCTTTTGGGCAGAGACCAAGGGCCATGGAGGGGTGTGCCTATGAGCACAGCTGGGAAGAGGCTGTCCTGATGGAAGAACTGTATCCTGAGTGTTCCTGAGCCTGACCTGTAACCTGTTACTTCCCTAATAAAATCCATAATAGTGAGTATGGTCTGTGAGTTCTGTGTGGCTATTACAATGAATTATCAAACCCAGTAGAGAAGTAGAGAGTGCCGTAGGAGGAATGGTTGGTGTCAGAATTTGTAAAGATGGTAGAGAGAGGAGGCATGTCAGACCCAACCTCATAGGAATCAACCTTGGGCTGTTGATCTTTATTCTCCTTCCCCTTTGTGAAGAGAGGGAAGGTCATACATAGCCCCCAAGCCATTTTTACAGGAAATCACTACAGGATATGTTTGGTGATCCATGGAACCACTGAGAGATGGACTTGAGCTAAGACTCCATTAAAAAACTAAACTCCATAAACCCTCACTCTGACTAGGGGGCCACAGCGACATTTTGGATCTCCTGGAATTAGTGTCAGTTCAGAGCCAGTGTCCAGTAATCCCCAAAAAGTTTGATTATTTCCTTTTCCTAAATGAATAGTCACTCTCATAAAAGTCCGTAGATCCCTTTTTGTAAGACTGGGAGAAAGATTAACGTATAAATTTTTGAAAGTGCAGTGGGGTCCTTCCTCAAGGGGAACTAGTTTCCTCTGCATTCAAGGGGTTTTGAGTCTGTAAACTGGCTCAAGTCTGGGAATGATTGAGGGGCCATGACTGTATTCTGGTGATTTGAGTTATGCTGCTATTCACTTGACCTAGAATTTTTCTGCTTGTATACATCAAGTAAGTATTTAGTAGATTTCCCATCTATTTAACTGCTAGGGACAACATGACTAAG
>NW_004444623.1:0-669 GCF_000243295.1 Trichechus manatus latirostris | reverse complement strand
CCCATATATATTGGATGCAGGCCCCACCCCCAAGGAACTCCCTTTCAACTGATTGGCTGCTCATAGCAGATCTCATCATGGAGGTGATTACATTATATCAGAGCTCATCATAGAGGTGTTATTACATCATTACAAAACTGCAAAACTACAGCATAACTGCCAAACCACTGAAAATCATGGCCCAGCCAAGTTGACACATAACCTTAACCATCACAGCCCTCAACGAGATGGATTGACACAGTGGGTACAACAATGGGCTCAAACATAGCAATGATTATGAGGATGGTGCAGGATAAGGTAGTATTTCATTCTGTTGTACATAGGGTCACTATGTGTCATATGTGACTTTTGATACCTAACAACAACCCTCAAGTACATATAAGGGACAGATAATATGATCATAATTACCTGCTATAGTTAATATGACCATAATTGGCTAGGTTAAAGATGACCAAAACTAAAAATATCCCTCCCAAAAAAAGAGAGATAGCTGAGATCTCTTCCAACCCTAGAATTCTGTGAAATACTAAGCTGTTTATGTAAGAGAAGATACTGAGGGCCTGACAATCATATAATACTGAAGCTAAATGAGCTCTTGACGGAATAATTTTTTTTCTTTTTATCCTATACATTTATGATATATGATAGTAGCTTACAGAAGTTATCTGG